>NC_092672.1:34510375-34813405 GCF_964355755.1 Antedon mediterranea
ATTTTCCCAGACATTGACAAAACTACATACGCGTGAATACAAATTAAATTTTTCAATGATGAAAGAGGCACTGATGAACTAGCTAGCTTCTAATGTTCTAATATAGTAATGGAACGTTGATCCTACTATCATCGTACAAAGGATGCTGACAGAGAACTGTACATTCACAGTGCTTAACCCTTTAGCACCTGAAGAAATAATGTAATGTTCAAGTGTATTACTTCCTGTACAGTTATTTAAATATATAGGAAATCAGAGACTATTATAAACAAAATACAATATTTTTTTTCTGGTTCATAAGTTTGCATTACAAGGTGTATTTATTTGAAGGAATACTAAATTACCTTTCCGGTAACGTAAATTTTGTCAACATTTGACATTATAATCATGACCATTTGACGGTATTAGGCCTAGGCTAGACAAACTAGCCTATCTCATTCGTAGCCTGGTTGGCAGGCTGCATGTTTTCGCCCAATTGAAGGCTGGCCTAGAGGAAGACCTACAGTAGGCTTGAAATAATAAATTATGACCTAAAATTTACTAATTTCAATAGCAAAATATACTACTTATTTGTGAAACATCGATATCACTATTGGCAGATAAATCTAAATCGATATTTTGACTAAAAAATCCACCTTCTTTCTCTAAGAAATCGAAATCTTGCTGCACGTTCATGCTGTTCCGGCGAGTTATTTTTTCCAAACGAAAACAATAGATCCAACCTTTGAACGGAAATTACGTTGCTTAGTCAAATAGAAGGCACAAAAGATGATGTCATTCTAAAAGGGGATTTTCCAAGCTTTATGTCACTGTTTTTCGTTTGGTGCTAGGCTTCACAGAACAAGAGCTGTTTAAAAGCCAGGACGGTTGCGGGCGGTTTAGGTACTAATACGCAGGGCGGTTTCGGGCTAAAGGGTTAAGCTATTTGGTGAACACTGCCAAAAAAACACAGCTTACAGGAGGAAGGCATGCATGTGTTTTTTTCCTACATGAGGATATTGGTGGTGTTGTTGTGTGGGGTCGGTATTGATAAAATCATGGTTAAGACAGTGGAACCGTAATTACGTAACCATAACATCGGCAAGGGTTCGAGACTCACTCACTCCATGGTTCTGGTGGTAGAATGAGTATTTTCGGATAAGGACTATAAACCGTAGCTCCAGTATACACATCTAGCTCATGTGCACTTTAAACAACCTAGTACATCTTTCGAGACGAGTAGGTGTTATCCCGGTGTACTAGTACACACAAACAGCCACTGTCAGTCACAGCCACTGTCAGTCACAGCCACTGATCATAACTGGGCCCTCTGGGAGGACAGTCTTTGACTGTAGAGGCTACCCAGTATAATAAATAATAATGATTATAATAACTACTGTACCCAACCGACAAGTTGGTAGGGTAGATTTCTAATTTTCATTTTCTCTTCTCTGCAGTTCTAGAAAGCCTTATCTCTTTAGTACTAAACCCGGAACCAGAACACCCACTACGTGCAGATGTAGCTGAAGAATACAAGAACAACCGTGACAAATATATGAAGAAAGCTCAAGATTTAGTTAAAAATCAAGACAAAAGAGAAGACAAGTCTTGATTGATTATTACATCTGAAATCAAGGAAGGCAAAGTTAAAAACAAAAATCGGATCAATTTTGTGATTTTCTCCCTTTAAAACTTCCTTGCATCTACATCAACTTTAAATAATAGAGATTGCAAAATATTATACAACATAAGGTTTTCCTATGTAAGACATGACACCAATTTTGTGTGCAATTTCATATAGTTGTTGTTATTATACTATTCAACTCACTGTTCCTTTTAAATAATACTTTCTTATATTGAAAAACACTGTCTTTTTCAAACAATTGTTTTATTCAAATTCCGTAGATGTTAAAAATTTAAATACATTGATTCCACTGTATAACATCAAGTATTTAAGAAGCCTATATTATCGTTTTTATTCTATCATATGGTACGATTGTTTTTACGAGCTGGAAAAGAACGTCGGCCGACAATGCCAGGCAGATTTATGTAAGTGGAGGCTATTATGATTTCTGTGATATCTTTATATACAAATTTCCAGTTTCAAGTAGGTATTTGCAAGACCCTTAGAAGCTGCAATAAAAAGCTAGTAGATTTAGTCTTTTACATTCATAGTTTTTCAAAGTTTAATTAATATATCTTGCCTAATTTTGTATTGTATATTCAGAGGGCGCTAAACACATCATTGACAATTTTCTGGAGTAAGCTTAAATTAAAATTGAGGATAAATTATACTGAATATTAATTTGTTTAGCGATTAAACGTAGCAATAATACTGATCCAAGTACAAGACATTTTTTTTCGCACCCATCCTTAGATGTTTCTTTTATCATGAACCAAATAGCGCCCTCTGGATATATTAAACTTTTTGCATTGGGTTTGATATTGATTTCAGTAAAATAGTGTTTGTAAAATTGTTGCCAGGTTATTCAGAAAAATTTGCATAATTTTAATTTTAAAGCCAATTTGTAATGTCTGTATGCAAATTTAAATAGTTAGTCTGTTTGTGTGTACTATATAAAGGAGAAAAACACTGTTAATTAGAGTCGTTTATAAAAACTGAGATTGTTTATGTAGAAAATTACGTCATTAAATCTACGATTCCACTTGAGCAAGTGAATTGAAATGAGGAAAATCATGTGACCGCACTCATTTTCAATTTTGATATGTGTAAACGCCGGCACTAACTTGATTAGTGTTTAATTTTTATCTCAATCTTGGTTTTAAAATATTCTACTATATCAATTATCATAATTTCTAGTTCATAATTGATATGGTTGATAAATGATATGTAAACATAATATTATATTGCTCTTGTATTGTGAAATCAATATTTGTACAGATTTGACATATCTACTGTAGCAGGTCATTAATAAAACCCCGGTTAATACAGAAGCTGTTGGCAACCAAAGATTATTTGTTTTTCTATGCTCGTCGTTGTTGATGAATTAAATTTTCTAAAGATGGAGGTTCTTTTATTATGATTGGATCCCAGTGCAGGACCGTAGCCACCAGTTCGATGAAGATTCGTTGCGTACTTTTTTTTCTAATTGTAAATTGTAAACAGATCGTGCTCAACATAAAAATTATTAGAATAGGAACATTAACAACAAGCTTTTTCGTTAAGAACAATCTAAAAATACTCTGTTAAAGGTAAAATCCCGATTGGATACGACAAATGTTTCAACCTGACCACTTTTTCTTTGACAACCCAGTGGCTTGAACAGAGATTGTTCTCTTTTCTTGTGAAAACCGGATCACTTATTTCTTGTGGCTACATCATTGCAGTAGCATGCAACGTTTCGACCAATCACAAGCGATGAATTATTCAAACCGTCACTTGTCATTGGTTAACTCACTTGCATTGGGTTTACATCCTTGCGTTGTGCTTTAAATTACAGTTCCTCATTTCGAAGAAAATAATCATGTTTTATAAATAGTTTGGAATGCAATAGTGTACTCTACTAATCTGCTATGCCTCCCACTCAGGGGTTTTGATGCAAAGATTTATAGGTAATAATAGTAATAATATTTGTTTTAAAGCTCTGTCTACACTATTAAACTTTATGTGACAAAAAAATGTGCCTATATATGGACATGATACAAGATAACTTATGATGTCATATCACTACCATATTTTGGAATATCACTACCATATTTGGGCACGTCACACCTTTTTTTGTCAATCTAGTTTAATAGTGTAGACATAGCTTTATATAGCGCTTATTGCACAATGCTTCTAATTGTGCTTCACATTTTTACCCCAATCATTTTTTTTTGGATCAAACACGTATGGAAACATACTCCTATAATGCAGCTAGTAATCAACGCAATGTTGTGTCTTGATCTAACCGGGTACCCATTTATACACCTGGGTGGAGAAAGACAAATGTAAGTGTCTTGCCTATACAAGCAATGTGGCAAGATTTGGATTCAAACTCACGATCGGTAATCCAACGTCCAACACACTGTGCCATATGAAATTTGTATGTAATGTAATCAGATTTTGAGTTGACATGGATTTCCTGCATCTATTTTTGTTTACATATCTTGGTGAGTAGATGCGAGTGGTTGGCTACAACAAATATTAAGATGGTTAAAGGTCTCTCAACAACATCAAATATGTATGCTAATTAGGAATGGTCTTGATTAAATAAAAGCTGACTGGTACTGCCTCCGCAGCAGTCACTAAAATAGAAGACACGTACAGTGTTTTTTTTCGATCTATTACAATTTTGACTTCGTTTTAGAAGGTTTTGAAGTGTGCACTTTGATGTATTGTCCCCTGAAAATTTTTTATATTTTGTTGTTGAATATGCCACCTTAATGTCACATAATAGTTATTCACTTTGACCAAAAAAAATTGGATGGGAAAAATAATTATTTAACTGAAAAAACTGTAATTTAAAGCAAAAAAACAATCAAATTGGTTGCCAGACAATTGGTTTTTTAGTTAAAGTTAACCGTTTATTTTGTCATTTTATAACTGAAAAAATAATTTTTTTGATTATTTTTTTTCTAATGAAATGATTAACTTATTCAAAGTCTGATTTTATTATTAAATCATTCATTTCATTTTTTTTGAGAGACAATACATCTTTAACACAATAGTATGGTCAACACTATTGAAATGTGTGAAACAGTAGGTGAAAATAAGGCTGGATTTAATGTTGGTGCTACCATGTATTTAACCTTTGACCAGTCAAAGCTGCACTTAGCAGTAAAGTACCTTTATACGTTGATATATTATATTTATCGTAAGGGCGTGTGGCGCAGTGTGTTCGACTACTGATCGTGAGATCGAGGTTTGAGTCCTACTCTCACCGCATTGCTTGTATCCTTAGGAAAGATACTTTAATTGGGGTGGAGTTGTGGCTTGGTGGTAGTAATGCTTAGCTACCACTCCAAGGGCCATGGGTTCAAGTCCTGTCACATATGTCAGGATTTTTTCTAGGGACAAAATTACAACGCCACTACCAAAAACTTGTAATAAGACTGTGTTTATGTAGAGCATCTTGTGTATATGTTTGTCTTGTGAACCTCTGAGGGTCCCTAATGATCAGCAATTGCTGTATGGATCACCCTCATCAAATATGGTAAAAAAAAAAAATTACATTTGCCTCTCTCCACCCATGAGGTGTAATAATGTTCAGTGCTTAGAGGTTTCACAACATTAGGGGCTATATAAATCCTGAATATTATTATTTTTAACTTGTCTGAAGCTCCCTATTTGCCATTTAGTGGAAATATTTTCAACATCATTTGCATTGTGTAATAATATATTAACTGGTACTAATAAAATAAATTATAAATAATAAACAAATAATTACAGCAATCAACATTGACATTGCAAATCCTACAAATCCTATATTTTGAATTCTCATTTTTACCAAGCATTTGTGGGTAGTGGTTTCCGGGTCAACTTGTTCATTTCTTTACTTATCAAACCTATAGTATTTCCCTATCTAAATACAGTAATCGTATAATATGAATATGTATAACAATATGAACATACAGGATGTTATGTACAGTATAAATAAAGGTACAGTACTGTACATTTAACACCTCCTTTGGGGAATCCCCTCTTCTGGGGAATCCCCTCTTCATGGGCCTCTGCAACTCATGCATGTACAGTACTGTATTAATACAGTAATAATAATATTCATTTTTATATAGCGCTTATTGCTCAATGCTTCCAAGCGCTTCACATTACTGTATTACCCCATTTTTTTTGGAATAAACACGTATGAAAACATACTCCCATAATGCAGCTAGTAATCAGTTGTGTCTTGTCTTTCATAGAAAAAAAACCAGATTTCTAGACATTATAATTACATGAATTAATCAATGAAGTATTGAATGAAAATTGCTCACAAATTATTAAAAATATACTACAGTATCATAGCGATTCTATTTTGCATTTGTTGCAACAGAGAACAATGTGAAAGAAAAAGGTATACAAATAATTGTTATCTTAATTTATTCAATACTATCGATCTTCTGATAATTGGTATTGCCCCCTCTATAGAATTATATACAGTTAGTGATCATTAAATAATTGTATCGATAGTTAGTATTGTGCCCTCTAGAGTTTATAATAAGAGTGTTTTTCATATCATGTGGAGTGTTCCATGGCCTGTGTGAATGATAGGACGAAGGGGACTTTTTATTTTGTTCTTCTCAGTAGAGGATTGTAATGGGTATGGCTGTACTTAGCCCACTATATTACTACTTGAGACACACCTGTTCTCAGTTTTGGTTTTTTAATAAATGCCGAGTACCCTATACCGTACATAACACTAGTCATGTTTGTTATATACCATGTATTTCTAATGCTCTGTCTACACTATACAAACTTTGGTGAAAAAAAAATGCAATATGCCCATAAATAAATATGGATATAATGATGTCATATCACTACCATATTTGAGAATATCACTGCCATATTTGGGCACATCACACATTTGTGTCTAACTAGTTTGATAGTGTAGACAGAGCTTTAGGGAAATAAATAAAAGTGTTTTTTTTGTAAACGCACAAACCTAAATGATGAGTACATTTTATTACATAAACATAAAAAATATATTGCGTTTCGTACGTATAACACTTGAGTTGGGTACAGACAAAGTGAAGTACTACTAAGATAAAAATTACAAGAGATTTAAAAAGATAAAAAAACTAGAGGTACAGTATACAGAAGCAGACCAAAAAAATGAAAATAAATCTACAAATAAATAAAATAGTCACAATGCAATTAAATGAATTTTATTCAATAAATCCACAGAAAAATAGTTTAACATAAATATGTTTTAATCTGGAACAATTAAGATGAGTGGAAAAATATTTAGCTATAGGGTAAAAAATAGAACATTATTACTGTACTGATTTGGGTATATGATCTGGTTGGGTGATGAGCAATAAAGTGTATGCTAACAATTCATACATTGACAAGTTATTAGTGGGGTTATAACTGTTTGAGTGGGGCTATAACTGAGCCAGTACAGCATATTATTAGTAGGCACTTATAAAACCCACTTGGCTAAAAATGCAACTCGGAACTCAGCTATCTTTATGCTACACAGTGGCTACACACTAAGAAAAGGCACATAATGTTAGGTGTAGTAGAGAACATGCAGATATTTCTTCAATGAGATGTACCCATTGAGCATTATTGTTTAAATTGTGGAAATATTTAGTTGAATATTATAAATCTTGGGCTGCAACACTTTGTTTCAAATATTCGCTGTAAAGCTTCTCCTGAAATAAACAAGAAAAAAGGTTATTATTAATGGGAAGGTACATGATATTGTCTGCCGATATATTGTTGAATGTTCAATCTAAAGCTCTGTCTGCACTATCAAACTTTATGTGACAAAAAATTGCAATGTTCCCATAAATGGACATGATGATGTCATATCACACTTTTTTGTTGTCAAATTAGCTGGATAGTGATAGTGTAGACAGAGCTTTACAATCTAAAGATGTAAATTTAATGTGCACATATATGGACATGATGTCATAATATTACTAGCATATTTGGGCAAACTGGTTTGATAGTGTAGACAGAGCTTTAGCTTACAAAACAGAATTATAATATCTGTTTGAAGGCCTACTGGACGTTCTTTTGTATGTCAATAGGTGATAATAGATTATTCTTACTTTTGTTGTTTTCACATGGTTCTGCACATACTCTTTCTCTTCGTTCAGGACACGCTTTTGCTTCCTCGTCAAAGTTGGACGTAATCTGTCAAAGGTTAAATGTCAAAGGTTACAAATTATATATTATTTGTAATGATTAGTCACTGTTTGGAGGAACACACCTAATTGGTAACAGTGGTTTAGGCTGCTTTTGTGCTTTCCTGGCAGCTAGTGACTATGATTTTATATTTTCTTTTGCGTTGCGTTTGTTTAATTTGTTGATTTGTATTATAATTTGTAAAATGTATCTTTTGCCTGAATAAATAATAATAACAATAAATTAAATTTAAAAAATTTGAAAATCCTACTTAGCACAACTTACACCTTGTATTATTTTATTATCATCAAAATATGCAATGTATTGAAAAAATACTGTAATATCATAATAACATAAATTGAATTGTATGTACAATATACAGTGGACTCTCCCAATACCAGACTTTTCTTGAAGTCCAAACAGTCCCAAATTCATTTTTACCATTAAAAACACATTCCCAATACCAGACTTTCTGGAAAACCAGACATATTAGGCCAGCCCAATGTATTGGGAGAGTTGACTGTATTGCATAATAATTTTGTATCAATGTAGAACAAATATTTACCTTGTAGAGAAGTTAGCAATGAGGATTAGAAGGAATGACAAGAAAAAGAGGAATCCTAAGGCATGCCAGTGATAATCAGATGGTATGAGATGCCACGACCGCTCCACAGGTCCCTGAGAAATAAAAACATGACATCATTATTACAGGTGACAAAAAAAAAAAAAAAACCACACGCATAATTAAATGATGGTGTTACATTACTGGACTAACTCAAGAATTTAGACAGTGGTACAAGTAATATAAAAAATGTATTTTTAGTATATGAAAAGCTACTATGGTTTGGTCCTCTTTCTCCCTCCCTCCTTTTTATTAAGCTTTGTCCAATCCAAGGGATGTGTCAGTATGTGAAATCATAGAGAAATGGCCAATAAACGCATATATGTAAATTAGTGGTGCTGTAGCTTGGTCCAATCCTGACCTAGTGCCAGGGTTTAATCCTGACCTAGTGCCAGGGTTCAATCCTGACCTAATGTCAGGTTTCAATCCTGACCTAGTGCCAGGGTTTAATCCTGACCTAATGTCAGGTTTCAATCCTGACCTAGTGTCAGGGTTCAATCCTGACCTAGTGCCAGGGTTCAATCCTGACCTAGTGCCAGGGTTCAATCCTGACCTAGTGCCAGGGTTGTAACTCACGACTCTTTCAACTCCACTCCCTGAGCCTCAAATAAGACTTAGTTTATAGGCACGATAAATTATTAAATAGTTTATCCATCCTGTAATTGGCAAGTTTCTCGCGGATGCGTATGAAATAAAAAAATATATTAAAAATTAAAGTTTCCTTACCAAATATAACTTTATAACGTCTGTGGCATGATCTCCCAGGAAAGAATCAATTACTTCTTTTGAGACACTGCTAGCTAGAAAATTGATGAAAAGTAAGAGAGGAAGACACAGCCCCAACACGTTAAAGATGAATGCTTTTCCCCTAGCCCTCAGATTGTACGAGTTTGCTTGTCTGAAGAGGGAAAAAAAAATGTTTATTCCTGGATGTCTAAAAATAGATTATGGTGGGTAGCAATATCGTTAATAATAACAGCTCTAGAGGCTATAGGCTTCTATAGGTGGGCGCTAGGTGGGTGAAAATTAAGGTGGATAGATCAATCAATAAAGATAAATCTATGTTCATTTTGTAATATTCCATAACATTTCAGATGTATAATATTTACTGTACTTCCTCTCCTCTTTTCTCATTATTTGGAGTCAGTTTTATAATATTTATTTATTCGTTTTATTTATTGGTACTGTAAGTGAAAAGATAACTAATTCTAAAATTAATTTTATGTTCATGTCTAATTTTCAGAAATTATAGATTACACATTGTATTGATAACATTTATTATATCATTTTGATAACTAGTAGCATAGCATAATGCTCCAATCTAGTTTATTTGTGTGTTAAAATAATAAGGTCAACATTCAGCCTAGAAAATAGAAAAATAAATCTGTCTAATATATGTAATACCTTTTGATCATATAACCTAGACAAAATCCATTTTGAAAAATAGGCTCATAATGCTGTCTTAATTATGTGACTTAAAAGCCTTTTACAGGCAGAGTTCAAACATTAATATGTGAACTTTTATGATTTATGGGTTTCTTTTAGTCTTGGTATTTTGTCATGCATGAACAAATATTGTCAAGTATTTGAACTTGTTTATAATATGTTAATTCAATTCAGAATTGTAAAACATACTTATACGAGAGTTAATCGTAAATATAGTTCCATTTCTCTGTGCAATTGAAGTTATATCCCGAAAAAATCAGAAACTGTTTCAAGATTAGAGGTCCAATATTTCTTATCTTTCTTTGCTGTGTACAAGTCGTGACTTAATACAGTCTACCATATTTGAGCACATAACACTCTTTTTAGTTTGATAGTGTAGACAGAGCTTAATAGGTTTCTTCAAGGGCTTTTCCTACCCAATTTAATTGCTTAAAATTTTAATTTGCCATTACCTGTCATCATGCAGGGATTCATCTATAAGTTCTGAGATCTGTTGGCAGTCTTTCTCCAGTGTATTCAGCGTGTTTTGTATCGTTTGGTTGATGTTCTTCTCGATTGTCTTGCACACCTCTTCAATTTGATTGACACAACGACTCTTAAAAAAAGGCCAAAGTTTTTAGTTAAAATTAATTTTAAATTTGGCCACTGTTTATTAATTCATTTATGTCCTTTATTTTTGGATATAACATCCATATAAAACATAGAAAACAGAATGAGAAAAAATTCACAAGGAAATTAACAGTATCTTCCACAAAAATATCCTAATATACCAATTCGCAGCTAACGCAGGTTGGATTGTTTATTGTCTATGGTTTTAATTAAACTATGATCATTTATTATAACCTTTGAATATAGTATTATTCTATTGTTCAATAAAGCATCCCTTTAATAAGGGTTTGGAGTTGCAGTACTCTATACACATTTCTCATTAGTTTCACAGTGTCCACTTCTTAAAGCCTTGTCTACACTATTCAACTGTTTGACAAAAAAAGTGTGATGTGCCCAAATATGCTAGTGATATGATATCATGTCCATCTATGGCCACATCACATTTTTTTGTCACATAAAGTTTGATAGTATAGACAAGGCTTTAAGAGAGTCCCCACTGTACTTTGAATTCTTCTTCAATCTGAAGCCCACGGGCTTTTATGAAATAAGTATCATGTAGCATATTTTAGTTGTATTTACCTTTGTTGTACTAGTAGGATTTGGTACATAGATTGTAGGCATATCAAAGCATGTTTTATTCAGCCCAGGTCGTTTGCATAATTCTTGAACTATTTGCATCATGACACGCTGAAAGAATGCAAAATAATATGATTAATAAATACATGTATTATAGAATATTACCTGTGCCTGTATGCTGTATGAATACTAAATAATTTAAATTATTACAATGGTATTGTTTTAATACATGTCCGTATCTATGAATACGAAGATTACTAAAAAACATCAACTCTAAAAAATTACCACTAAAGACATTCTTTACCTAATTTAAAGAAAAAAAACCCTCAATTTAAGTTTAAATCACACATTGTTTGATTCATATATTAATCACATGTGAATTCAACAGAGTAATGTATAAAGTCCTGTCCACACTATCAAACTTTATGGGATAAAAAAAATGTGATGTGCCCATATATGATGATGTCATAATACTACTATACTGTATTTCATCATATCACTACCATATTTGGGCACATCACCCTTTTTTGTCAAACTAGTTTGATAGTGTAGGCAGAGCTTAAGGAAGACAGTTTACGTTATAAGCAAAACAGCTTAAGCTAAAAATATATTTTGACATTTCCGGAATATAGTTGACTTTGACTAACCCCACATCAATCAATTTGTACAGTGGTCACACATTGGTAATGGTGTTTGTGTAATGTCTAGGCTAATCCAAAAGAAAATACAGTGATTGTATATTTGCTAATACTTAATGTCGCCAAATGATAATTGCTAGAATTGATAGAATATATTATCCTTTTTATGAATGCTAAATCTTAAGGCTCTGTCTACACTATCAAACTAGTTTGACAAAAAAAAGTGTGATGTGCGCAAATATGGCAGTGATATGACATCATCATATCCATATATGGACACATCACTATTAAGTTTGATAGTGTAGTGTAATAAATACAGTTGTTTTGAAACAAGGAACAGTACAGTACTGACATTATAAATATACCTGTATAGACTAATAGGAAAGATACCCATTCCTGGGACTTTTTAGATGTAGTTTTTTAAAAGCTCTTTCCAGTGCAATTGTGTTCAACAAACATACACAATCTTTTTCTTTATAGTATAGATACGTTTAAAAGCAATGCCATATTAGACCTAATTGGTATTAACAATTTACAGATTAGGTAACAATTTACAGATTAGGTAACAATTTACAGATTAGGAAACAATTTACAGATTAGGTAACATTTATTAATAATAAACATCTATATCCCTTTCAATCTCATCTGCAATGAAAAGTTTAAAAATGACATGACCTCTGGATTTTAGTATTTGAAACATGGAGAACTTCTGTTGTTTTCATAAATGAAATTTAAAACTAAATTCACAAGCAAATGCATGATCTGATGAAAAATTATACTTTAGTTTTATCGTACAAGGTAATTTCAGAAGTGATCTAGTAGAATAGATCCAAACCAACAATGTTTTCAATAAAAATTCATAAGAGATTGTGCAATTTATGACTATATATATTTACAATCTAATAGGAAAGTAGAGGTCATTATATTGGTTGAAAATCGTATTTTTTTTAAACATGAATACAAAATACATATACAGGACAGGGAATAATTTCGCAAGTGTAGCATAGCAAAAAGCTATACAAAACAACCTTATAGTTACACATTTCTACAATTGTGTAGCTAAAAATATGATAGAAAACTATGTTTCTTGACTCAAGAAGTTTGATTAGCAATATTGCTAAACAAAATTTTAAAATGAAATTTTTCCCCTGATATAGTACTTGATTGTGTAACAAAAACAGAATAGAGGGTTTTTCTCATAAGCTGATATATAGTGAAATTGCTTACTTTAATTATTCAATAAAGATAAGACTCCTATGTATACATATTAAAATAGGAATGCGTAGGCAACTGTGAAACACCCACATCAAATATGCCAATTTTACGACTAATACAACTGAAACGAAATGAATATATTACAATACATGTCGACAGTACAATTCAATAAAATGGAATTTAGAAAATTGGATATCAGAAAAATACCAATTTATTTTCTGATAAATAGCCTACAATAAATAAACTGTTACATGTTAAAAAACTTGATTTAATATGTTTTGTCTTGTCGTTCATATGATAAAATAATGGTAGGCAGCACACAATTGTTTATCATCAATTTATTTATTGTTTGTCTGTCTTTAATGTTTATGTGGGTGTACGTAAAAAGCAGGAGCAGGATGTTGCGAAATGCACGTTGTTAATTATGATCAATTAAAATTGTCGAGAATAACTCTGATAATGAGATGAAGGCTAGCGGTGGAAAGATGAGTTCGTTGGAGCAAAGTGAGAGAAGGAACAGGTTGAGATATCAAATTAGAATTTCATAAATTATTATAGAATTTATAACATTTTTTTTTAGTAGTTGTGCATATATTTAATATATATAAACACATCAGGCAAAGAACATTGATTCTAAACCGCCCGGTGATATACTGAAATTTAATATATTAATTTGAAACGATAAAGATGAGGGAATCTGTGAGAATGAGAAAATGTCGCCCCAACCGAGACTCGAACCTGGAACCTTCTGCTTGATATGCAGATGTCCTAACCATAATAGACCAATGGGGCTTTCATAATATTGTTCAAACTCGTATAGATATATTGTGTATATCTATGTACTACTACCAATACCAACGAAAGTGTTATTATTCTATAACAATTAATGCCATTTGTTCGGTGTCTGCTAATTTAAATATTGTACAATCTGCCTTGCATTAAAAGTCCAATATGCAAAACAGCAAATTATTACATATTTAATATATATTGTACAGAATCTATACACTGAGTGGTGTGGAAAGATGGCCTATTAATATTTAGCATCTCTGTGAAATTTGATCTATTACACATAAATTACAGTCAGCAGGTGAAGACACTTATTTTATCTTGTCTCAAATAATGACGATGCAAAAACAGACAATCTTAATAGTCCCCTCAAAGCATTCTATTTGACAATTTTGACAAAGCTCTGTTTACACTATTAAACTCGTTTGATAAAAAAATTTCCCAAATATGGTAGTGATGTTCCCAAATATGGTAGTGATATGACATCATCATTGTACTTTTTATTCGTTTTTGTTTTTCTGTTTGTTCCTGGATGTTTTTAAATTTTTATCGTTTTATACATTTTAATGTAAATACACAGTAATTCAGCTTAGGCTGCGATAGTGATATTTAATAAAAGAATAAAATATATGGGCAAATCACATTTTATTATCACATAAATTTATAGAAATGTATTGTGCTAGGACTTGATTGTCTCAATTACCTGTCGGTCATTCTCTGGTCCAGCTTCGTCGGCTTTGCTCAAGAAGAATCGCATACGGTCACTATGCTGTTCATTGAGTTTTTCAACAATGTTTAATGTACGTTTACATAACGCTTGACCAATTGGATCGAAGAACACAAATATAAGGTCGGCCAAGTTACCTGCAAGAGGAGACATATTGAACATAAATAATCATACTATATTCAATTCAATTCACATTTATTTATTTACTCATCGTGTATAAATAAAATTTCATAATGATGCATAATCTGTATTTTTGCTGGGTGCATAATAGAGTGGGACGTTTTTTCATCACACTTCATACACATAGACATAGTTGTGAGTCGAGTGAGCGGGACGAGAAGTAATCAGTCAAAAACTACTTTACTTGTATATTTTTTAAGCCTACAAATACCCAACCAGAACAGCCTCCATTTCTTTTTATGCTTGTGTCACCTATTTGGTACCCTTCTTTTATCTTTTTATGGCAACTTTTTCCTGATTTAAAAGTACTGTAATTTACACAATATGTCTTCAATAAGTTTTCAAAAAATAAATTATTCTTTTATATGGCTTCAATAAAAGATAATAAAAAATATTAATAGTATCATGCAGAAATTTCACAAATAAAATAACCATAATAATTAATATATAATTAGTATTCAATATCTAATCCAATATCGACATATATGAGGAATTTTGAAAATCTAGTCTAATCTAATAGATTTCATTATTGACAAAGATAAAACTGCATATTATTACGTTTTAATTTAACCATCCAATTGAAAGATAAAGAATATATATCAACCACAGTTTACTTTTATATAGTACATTTTGCTTGATTAATTTAGACTATAAACAAAATGGCCGCTCCACTACAGACAAAGCTTGCAATACAAACCAAAATTTAAGCCTCAGTCAGACTTAATGAGAAACGTATGTCGATACAAAGCATCAATATCCTTTGATCCTGTGTCGGTTTTAAACCGTTAGATGTAAGAATATTAATGGAAGCCATTATATAAGGGAATTACTAACCCAGCCAGAGAATGGACTTGTCCACATCGAAGGGATATTTCATGTCGCCATCGACGAGGCCGGGTGTGTCGACAAACGTTACCAGCGAGAATTTCTTCTGTTTGGATGTTGTTATTTCAGTGTTCAAGTATTCAACAACTCCTATAGAAGAAAAAAATAACATTCAAATAATTTTTTAACAATATTTTTATATATTTATGGAAGTATTTTAACTACAAGATGAGTTATATGATTAAATAAAGAAATAAATATTGGTAAAAACTGGTAACTACAATAGCAATATGAAAAAAAGAAAATGGCTGTGGTCACAAAGCTGACAATATAATGTAATAATCAACATTAGAACATGATAAAAATAATGATGATGAAATTGATAATGACAACAGGATTATGATTAAGACAACAATGATAAAGATTTTACTAATAATTTATACTTTATTATTATTTATAAAACTTATCATTAATATATCAAATTCAATTCTAAAAAAAATAGAAATAACAAAAAAAACCATTTTTATCATTTAAAAATAAATGCATAAAAATGGACATATCAAATATTAATTGACACTAAACAGGACATCAAAACTGACACATTAATCTATTATTATTATGTAAATGAGCGTCCAACGTCACTTTAACATGAAAATAAACATAGCCATTGTATTACGTCATTTGTCATGTGATCGCGGTTTGAAACACTTTGGTTAAATCCCTCCTAATCCATCCAGAGATGTACATGTAGATGGCACAACAAGATATGAATATTTATGATAGCATTACTGGACATATGTGACAATGTGGGAATGGTTTTTACAGACGACACTTACACAATAACGCACTCTTTGAAAAACTCGCCCCAAAACCAGACTAAACTTCTGTTTAGCACACATTCTGAATACCAGAATTTCTGGAAAAGCATAGTAGGCCAACCCCACCAGACAAAATTCTGTTTTACCATTAAAAACACATTCTGAATACCAGAATTTCTCGAAAAGCAGACATATTAGGCCAGCCCCACCAGACATATTAGGCCAGCCCAAGGGTGTCCGGTAGTGGGAGAGTTGATTGTATAGTATAACAATTGTGTGAAAATGATTGGTTCTATAATGAACAGTATGGTATGTAAAAAAGTAGATTAAAACATTGGTTTTATTTTGTTTTAAAAAAAATTATATTATAATATGTATAAATTCTGATCATTGATTATTATGGTAACTATCACAGAAAAAAATATTGATTGATGCTTTACTTTTATAGTGATACGATCGCATGGAAATGTTCATTATATTTTTATGCACATTTCAATGATTATTGCTTTGATATTTTGAAAAGAACTGATGCATGTTTGTCTGATCGTTGCTACACCACTACATCATGCTGCATTTAAGTTGATTTGACAATGCAGCACAAGATAGTAGCGTAGCACAGATCAGGTTTCTTCTCTGGATCTCCTAACAGCTTCACATTGTAAGATATGGATGATATACGTAAAGATAGATGAATCCATTATTGCATATAGCAGATTTTAGCATAGCTGTAGCACATCTCTGTAGCATACTGTACATGTAAGTTTACCATGTAGCAGCACACATTATAGCACACATGATCAGGTGATACACATGATTGTGGCACACAAGATCAGGTGACACACATGATTGTAACACACATGATTGTAGCACACATGATCAGGTGACACACATGATTGTGGCACACATGATCAGGTGACACACATGATTGTAGCACACATGATCAGGTGACACACATGTTGCTACAGTGTATCAACTTGATTGAGTAGCACACATGATTAAATACTACACATTATAGAAAGTATTAGGTTAAGATATCAGTATTAATTTGTAGCATGTAGCGGCAACATGTAGCATGTTCATGATTTATTAGGAATATATGTTAAACGCAGACTTCCATCATCAAAAGTACTACTACTAGTACTAGTAAGTATTAGTAGCATTGTAGATATTAATGGAGATTGGAGCTATAGCTTGGTGGTAATGTGCTTGCCTTTCAATCCCAAGGTCCAGGGTTCAATCCTGCTTATGGTGCAACATTTGTAACAACAACTATATACTCCATCAAGCCTCAAATGAAACTTAGTTTACGAAAAAATGAAATGAAAAATTCTAAAATAGTTTATTTATTCATCATGTGATTGACGAGTTGCTCACTGTTAGATGCAAGAAAAGAGAGATAGCGACAGTACAGTACATATTATAGTAATAAAATAAAAAGAAAGAGAGATAGTGACAGTACAGTACATAGTAATAAAATAAAAAGAAAGAGAGATAGTGACAGTACAGTACATATTATAGTAATAAAATCAAAAGAAAGAAAGATGTTTGTATATATTTTAAAGATGTTATTTCAATCTGATCTTGAACCTTCTCCATTTTTTTGCAATGTCATTTTATATCATTACAAGACATCAATACCTGCAGTGGACAACGTCATATCTGAAGAATGCTGCAATACATGATACAAAGGACGCATTTAACTTAAGAATTTTGAAATTTAATCTTCTATTTTACGAAAATACACAGAATAAAAATCCAAGTCATTTTCTGTAATGAAAATGTCATTTATAATTATACTTTATCTTAACTACTGCAGTGATAAATAAAATATAAATAAAATATTGTATCTTATTTTGAATTTTTTGAATTCATAACTCGTCTTTATCTTTGTCAATTTATAATTGAATTTTAATCTCGCTACTATACATCGTTTAAAATATACTAACTTAAACATTCATGACGCATTGCCGCATTAGAAAAACCTGTGCATCGCATTACATTGAACATTACGTACATTATACAATGTCATATAATGTCTGTTAAATCTTTAACATATTTTTTTACCAACACTGATATAAATGGTATATAACTACAGAGCAGTTTTACTTACACTAACTATTATCTTGAACTGGTAGATAACACAGGCTATATGATATCCATATTGATAACGTTTAATCAGTAAATCATAATCAAGATGATTTTTAAGCGCATCTGCTGTGCCAACGTCGACCATGTTGATAGTGTCACTAGTGATTCGATGACACTTCAGGACTAATGCATCATGTGAGAAGAACTATGCTCATTATATACAAGTAATTTATAAACATATAATATTTGTTGAGATGGTCCCTGATTATGAAGCCTTTCCATTCTCATCTATGTAATTCATCAAAATTTACTTTTCAATTGACAAAATATAATTTTTCAAATTTGGAATGGTTAGTTTTCTTTGATATGGTAATTATTCCTTTACAATTTTGAAATTTAAACATACTTTCACAAAAATCTTAATAATAATTTAATCCTTATATTATTATACTGTTTCTCTGGGATGCCAATTAAACTATAAATCAAAAATTAAAATTAAGTTAAATGTCTATTCTTATAAAGTATTTAGATTTAATAAATACAGTTAAAATTCATAATTTATTATTTTATTTGTTTATTATTAGAGAAGGCCCCACAGAACAATAATTTGTGTACAGTACACCATAAACCTTTATAGACATATAAACAAAATTGTGTCAAAACATTTCTATAGAAATCAAACAAAAACATGATATCCAGCTAATGTTTAAATAAAAGCGATAGAATATTTATTATTTTAACTTTATAAAAAATCGAGAACAATGAAATCACAAGACAGTTGGCAATAATGAAATTATGTTGGAAGTTGAGGCTCAGAAGAGGAGATTCAAAATGATGATAAAATAAAATCTTTGGCTGAATGAAGATGTACAATATAATTGTCATGATGAGATGAATGGTCTATAAAATTGTTGACACGGAAAGAGCAAGGTTGGAGAAACTGTAATTGCACTAAAATATTTATAAATTCCACTATAACTTTT
Source organism: Antedon mediterranea (assembly GCF_964355755.1). Classification (NCBI taxonomy): domain Eukaryota; kingdom Metazoa; phylum Echinodermata; class Crinoidea; order Comatulida; family Antedonidae; genus Antedon; species Antedon mediterranea. Next base: position 34,529,663 of record NC_092672.1, read on the forward strand.
ACAGATTGGAAATGAGAAATTGTACTTTTCTTCCATTTTATACCATTTTCTCCTTGCGTTGTGTTTGTTTAATTTGTTGATTTGTATTATATTTTGTAAAATGTATCTTTTGCCTGAATAAATAATAACAGTAAGTGAGTACTTAAACTTGTCTGTAAAAATACTATTTGAGAATATATTTTTAATTATTTATTAACCTAATAATATTGTTAATATATAATATTAATAACAAGTCTTTCAATGTTTTATAGTTATGTAGAAAGTTTATGTCTAATTCGGTTCGGAGAGAAAAAAACGAAGAAAGACGAATTAGACGTTTTTTTTTTATTGTTAAAAATTATTTAAAAAATGTTATTGATGATGATCTTTAGCTTCTTGTACCCAAGATAAACTGTTTATCTTATTTATCATCATCCATATTTTAATTAACCTTTTTCTGGACACTAAACTATGTAAAATAATACGATAAATGATCATTTTACCTTGCAATGTCAACATGAATTATATAATGCATTATTACACTACACAAGCAAATATGTAATTTATGAAATAAAGTGCACTGAAGCATATAACCATAATGTTTACAAGACAAATGTCATTGATATTTTGAGCGTATTGTGTGCGTTCAAGCGTGATGTTAATATTTTTTTATCAATAGACTCTTTAATGATCTAATTTATGCATCTGTTGTGGTAGTATAATGTATGTAAATTTGCAGCGCCCTCTAGGCTAGCTTCAGTGTTACGGTAGTTAAAATTTTCTTTTAGATTCTGCTGACCCTTACTAACTGCTTTTAGATAGTTTGAGGTGCTAAAGACCATTCAATGATTATCATCAGAGAGATGCAAAGACCATCATCAGAGAGATGCAAAGACTATTGTCAGAGGGATGGCAGAGACCATCATCAGAAAGATCATCGACCATCGTCAGACAGAGGGATGCAATGACCCATCATCAATTCAAAGGGCTGCAAGGACCATCGTCACACAGAGGGATGGCAATGACCATCATCAGAAGGATTAAAGACCATCGTCAGACAGAGGGATGCAATGACCATCGTCAGAGGGATGCAAGGACCATTGTCAGAGTGATGCAAGGACCACATGAGGCTACACTTCACCGGGCAGCTGATGCAGGTCTGAGAGGACACATCAGCACACCAGTGAAGCGTAGTAACATGAAGCAAAAGATGATTTCCAGACCAAAGAAGTAACATCAACAAAATTATGAAAGTTTAGTGACAAGTCTTCTGGAGAGACCAGAGGGCCTTCCCACAACCACACCCTGCACGAAGATGGTATCACAAGTAGCACAGAGGGTGCCAACTTTTTCAGTGTATGTGAAGGAAGTGTAAAACCACACAACCACGCAAGAAGATCAACATTTCTAGTAGAATTTGAGAACATACACCAGAAAGATAAAAAAATTATTTAATAAAGAGTATGACAATTCAAGAAAAAGAAAGAAAATAAACAAATTGTTACAAAGCTGAATTTATGTTATAGAAATAGGGACTGGATTTGTTTTAGTATTTTACTTATTTTTAGCTCTTTTGTTATAATTTGTGATCCAAAAGAAAAATAAAATTAGAATTTTTAATTGAATTAAAATAGAAAGTCAGGAAAGGGCGTGGCAACTAGATGGATTAGAAAATAAAAAATGGACAAATAGTAGGGCCTATGCATTTTCAAATTCAGGTATGGTAGAAATACACTTTCAAGTGAAAACACCAAAGAGAAACTGTGATCTTAAAGATTGTTGGAAAGACTTCCATAGTATTTACAGTAAAAGTGTTTAATATTAGTTACACTTTCTTATCAATTTTGGCATTTTTACATATAGAAAATTTACATACCTTTTTTTTTAAAACAAATTAACTTTTAACACTAGCAATTTAAATATGTTGACATTCCGTTATTTATAGAATGTTACGAATAATCTATTTATTTCTCGGAAAAATAGCTAGAAATGGAAAAAATCAACGCCAATATGCTACTATAGTACTATAGTAACACTTTATCAAATTTGACATTTTTTACATATAGAAAATTTACATACCTTTTTTTTAAAACAAATTAACTTTTAACACTAGCAATTTAAATATGTTGACATTCCTGTTATTTATATTACAAATAATCTAGCAATTTATTTCTCGGAAAAATAGCTATAAATGAAAACAATTTACGCAAATATGTTACTATAGTACTACAGGATTTCAATGTATTCAACCTGCTTAATACTATAGAGTATAAAGTCACGTTACTGATCAAAATAAATGAACGGATTTGACCAGGTGAGAATTAAAATACAACCACAGGTCAAACATATCTACAAACTCATCTGTAAAAATAATATCTAATTTGTATTCTGTATGGATTTTAAATTTTTAAATACAAACATGAAGAATACGTTTTCTTTTTTAAATAAAAATATAATAAAATAACTTACCATCGATCTTTGCCAGTTCTTTGAAGTGCGGGTATAAATGCAATGTTGCATTTCCCTAGAAAAAAAAGAAATAAAACCCGTAAAGAAATGTTTAATTATTTTCTCTTGCAGAAAAACAGTACACATAACTGTAGATAAAGTGTGTCAAAGTACAGTGCTGTACAATGAAGACATGATGAAAATAACAATATTTTGTAGTTAAATTTGTGATCCTAATACAACAAGGTTACATACCGATCATTATGAAACATATCAATGTGCAGTAAGTTGTACCATTTATTAAGAGGGGTGTTTAAAACATTAAATTTCAATTTAAAGAAATAAAAGGGGAATATTGTTACCAACTCAGAAAAAAATAATTAAGTTTTTACTATTATTTGATGCATAGCATATATTATAAAGTATTTTTTGAATCAGTCATTTAAAAAAAAAGAATTAACAAATGGTTTTATTAAAAAATAATAGTTATATTTACATAAACCTCTACAAAGAAAAATGGTAAAGTCCCAGGTGAGGGATCCTTGAGATTTTCAATCAATGGACACCTGTTAATACCCAAGGCCAGTTAATTTATCTTACTCATTGAGATGTCCATACTAATGGTCTAATGTCCCTGGACATTCAATGACCAACCTAACTGGACATTAGCTATGTCCTTCCAGTAAGGTTTGCGCATGCTCATTGCATGGAATCAGGCCATGATTGACCATCAGTTTTGTTTAAGTGCTGGTCAGCCTATTATATGTTTGGCCTTACTTTAATACTAGCTTTAGCAATTAGTTAACAAATAACCAGAGTATATTTTAAAAGTAAATAGATTATTCAGCCAATCTATTATTAGATATATCCTTGGACAACCTTTAGTAGTATTACAATTTCTATTAAAAATATACAGTAATAATTAATAAGCTAGTAAATATACAATCAATTAATAAAATTCAGAATATAAATATTTTAATAAATTTATGTTTATGGAGTTTAAACAAATTGACAGAGCATGTACTTAGAATATCTTTTATCATCATCTACAGCTCTGTCTACACTATCAAACTACAGTAGTTTGACAAAAAAAAGTGTAATGTGCCCAAATATGGTAGTGATATGCCCAAACATGGTAGTGATATGACATCATCATGTTTTTGTTACATATCAATTTGATAGTGTAGACAGAGCTTTAGTTAAAGAATAGCTGTTAGTATAATATAATATGTTATTAGCTATCAACAACAAAGAAAGCAAATTATCGTAAAATGTTATGGAGAACTATAAAATACATTGAAATTTAACAATAATATATTTTTATAAACAAAACTAAAGATAAATTTTACATAATTATTAATAGACGAAAGATACATTTGTTTATAAAATAATTTACTAAAATACAATAATAATATTTTGTAGTTCAATTGTAAGCTTTATTATCCGATATTTGAAACATTAAATCCAATTGAAGGACAAGGCTTTATAGAATTATTACAAAATATAAATGATCTATTTTTATTTTAATGGAAAATTAAACTGTATTGTAAAAATACAAAGAAAGGTCATGTAATTATTTAAAATAAATATTTTACTATCGTTATATATTTACTATTTATTTTACAGCAAACTAACATTTTAACAAGATTTAGTTAAATTAATATAGATTCAGATTTTTGATATATTAATAGTAATACTCTTTATTTTAAGAGGGAATATGAATATTTATATATAAAATTTCACAAAATTTACATTTTCAAAAAATAGTTTTGCATAGATATTAATTTAATAAACACACAATATTATACCTGATCTATATTTATATAAATTGTCTAAATGTCTACAAGACAACTATTCAAAAAGGTGCACAACAAAACGCAAAAACTTACCGTGAGTGATTCTCGTTTTCTGCCACTAGTGACAAAAGTAAAACCTTGCGTTTCGATGGCAACACCTGTACGTTGGACATGTTCCTCAATATACCTGCAAAAGAATTCAAATTTGGTTTAATTATTTTACTTTTAGCAGCATGTATTTACTAGCAAATTAATAAATTTTAAAAATTGTTATTGTTCCACTAAGAAAACTTTTATATAAAATTTAATTACAATATTCAATTACAATACAACATTGTATATTCAGTTATTGTAAGTTCAGTAGACAATATGAAATTCTTTGACAAAATAATATTCAAATGTTTGTTACTTTTCAGGCCTTGCCTTTTAAGGCGAGCGAGTGCGATCACTCTCCTAACACACTCCTAAACTGCCCTTGAGGCACACTCAAATTTGGTAAACTTCTACACACCAAAATACAAACAGCACACCTACAGCACCCCTGAATGTATTGAGGAGTGCAATTTGTAGCACACCTATAATTATCAAAAGACAAGGCCAGACTTTTCAAGATATGTTCTCCCCTCAGTGGAGAGAAAATGACTATGTTGGTTTATCCAGGTAAGCTAGGCACAACAAATACAATTTACAAGTATAGTTTAAAAAAATGATGTTTTAACAAGATAAAAAGTAGATTCATTGTTCTGCTAATTTAGAAATAAATTCCGAAATGTAAAGCAGGTTACCGAATGAGTGTAAAATTTAACTAAATCTATACAAAAATGTCAAAAATTGTATACTTTATTTATTATTTGGATTCATTCTTTTATATGGTTATTCTATATTTAGAAATATTATTTGTGCTATCAAATAGATTTTATACATAGCATTGTTGAAAACATTTAGAGAGCACTTCCAGCTTAAATACAAGGACACAAAGTATTAATTACGACAGAAACAATGGCCGTATCTAGGGCATCTGAGCCTGTTAGATATCCTAATATGACCAGCAAAAATACAAAGAATCGCTGCAATGTTAAAAGGATTTCGGTTGCAACACTATGCCATGGCTATCACTAATAAAGGAGAGCTGTTAATTCTTGAAATGGCTGATGGATGTAGGCAACGTATTAAATTATTCAAAATACTATCCCAGGATGCTTTGTTTTATTGAAACTGTTAAATGTCTTAACATAAAACCACCATGATGGATTAAATAAAACACAAACAAATCACTGTGTAAAAAAAATTCGTGTAAAGCTTTTTTTTTGTAAAATAAAATATTACATTTTCGGTTTTATGGAGAAATAATCCATGTTTCTTGCTAAGCTATTTTTTGTAAAATAAAATATTACATTTTCGGTTTTATTTATATCATGGAGAAATAATCCATGTTTATACTAAGTATAATTCTATTTTTTTCTACTATTTGGGCCCTGTGAAGGAAACCATTGTAATACACACATCAAAGAATGGCTATTTATGGATCAAAAAGCTATAGATCCAGAAAACAAAACTGAACAATATATTTGTGAAATTTAAGACTGAGACTACAAAAAATCTGGATAATTGAAATTAATCAACCATAAAAGCAAAATGAAATCAAGTAAGTAGACCTATATGAAACAATTTTAAATATAAATTGTGCAAAGAAGACCCACACCCGATTAATGCCAAAGAAAAAAAAATTAACCACAAAATATTGAAATAATAAAAAAATGTAAATTCTGCAGCAGAATCAATCATAGAATCCAATTCACTGATGCGAATAAATAAGATATCTTGAAACTTACCTTAGATTCTGTAATGTAAAATGTTTAAAGTAAAGATTTGTTGAAATTGAATTGGAGAGTCACAGTGTCCTGTTGCTTTGGTGTCTGAATAACTACTAAATTCTATCTAACTATTGCAGAAGGTCTACACAGCACATAAAGAAAACAGCCTTGATGAATATTCATGAAGCCAAGAAGACCTCCATTTGCAGAATGCAAGCTAGCCTGCTGATGGTCATCTCTCATTATTGGAAATTTCTATGCTGATCACACCATTTGTCCAGTTTGCCATGAACCTCAAGAGCCTTGGCATCAAGGCCTAGCTCCCAAGAGCAAACTAACCATGTCCCTGAACCAACCAGGCCTCCAGGCCAATATTTGTCCACTGACCACAAGAACAAACATACTGTGAGGGAACATTTGAGAAAGAGGTATAAAAAGGGCAGGAAAAGTTCCTAAAGAAACAAGGCTGAAACATTTCATAAGCAACCTGAATATAAATCATAAAACACACAGAAAACTTTCACAAACTTCTAGACCAATCACAATGCTTTACATGCCAGCCAATCAGAATCGTATTATGTGAATGTTAACATAGATAAACTAGATGCCTTAGAAACCAGTTTATTTTTATAGTTTTAAATAGATATATTTTATATTAGTAGGAATATCAGGAGAAACTACAGCAATAGGTACAAACAAATCTACTGCCAAGGGACAATGCTATATTTACATGACCCAAAGTGAAGTCATAATAAAAGTACTTTTGATAATTGCTAGCATAAAAAATAGTAACTATACATAATAATAGTAAAATGTTTTCATTTAAACCCATTTCAATTATACTTTTTTTTACTTGCGATAACTTTTGATTGTTAAAGTAGACAGTACCATAGGAATACTGGTTGGGAAGGTTTCATTTGATGTATCATAACTTTCAACGGAATACTGTATATAGGGAAAGAAATAAGGAGGGAAAGAGCTAAGGAACTATAGATGAAAACAGAGAGAAAGGAAAATTATCAGGAATGAAGGAAAAGAGAAGATGAAAGAAACAGGAACATAAAGACATTAAGAAAGAAGGAGGAAAAGCAAGATATGAAAGATGAAGAAGTACTCAAGAAGTAAGGGAAAAATATAAGAAATGAAGGAAGAAAGAGATGAGGAAATGAAGTGACATTGAAACAAAAAGAAATTATGATGGTTGTATGTTGGGATGCTACCACTTGAGGGTGGGGTTCATGGAATGTACCATTATCGGATAGGGATGTTTCATTAAATGTTATATATTCGACTTGTAACTCTCTTCTTGGAGTGAATAGGCCAATGTCGGTTTATCCAGGTAAGCTAGGCACGATATAGACAACATAATAATACCCGTATATTAAAATCATCAAAGGGTCATGTTTGTGGATTATCGTATCTTCTCCAGAAAATTAAACGACGACACAACTTGATTCTGATTGGTTGAGGGGACTCAATAACCGTCAAACAAAACACCACTTTGTTTCCTATTACTACAATCGAGCTTCTTCGTTTAAAAACTACCCTTGAGAACTGTGAATTCGTTCTTTAATTGCTACTCAAATAAGTACAATTATAATTGTATATACAAGGTCTATGTCTTCGATACATTTCTAAATCCAAGTTTGACTTTATAATAAGTATGTTGCTTAATTGGATAACAAGCCAATCAGAATGCTTTCTCAAAATCAATGGTTTTTGAAGTGTAATTTATCAAGCATTATGAAGAAACAGCTCGTAATCATAAATGTATTAAATCAGTGAAATATTCATCAGTTTCTGTATAATATTCAAATTGCATTCATTTATCTATTCTTACTAAATGTGCTTATGGTTTTTTTTAAATAATTTAATTTTCATTTCAAATAGGATTTTTTGATGAAAAGGTTTCATTGGATTTTAATAAAAGATTTATAATGAAATTTAATTTTGAAATCATCAATTAATAGTATTGTATTGCAAAAATAGTAAACTATAAACTTAACTTTACATCATTCTTGTCATTTTTATATTGTAATTTTTAGTTATTAAATTACAGTAAATTGACAACTTCTTATTCTGTTGGATGGCATATGTATGAACAATTCTGAAATTTTAAATATTTTTTTTTATTGTTTTGTCACTATTTGTGTAGATTAATTATTGTAAAACTACTAAAGATTATCTATTTAAAATTAATTTAGCTTGAAAACAGTTCTTTAATGATATTTAATATTTCAAATGCTGTTCAACTTGATAACTGAATGTATACTAAAATAACTGAAAATTTCTGCCTAATTCTTGCTACTCTTCAATTTTCTGATAATAAAGTTTCACTATAGTTTCTCTCAACAAGATTAATTTCCATAAAAAATTGCAATTTCCAATATCAAATTATTAAAATTCAACTGTTATTGTTAATATTAATAATCACATTCTGCATTCTTAGTTGTAAATCTTTTCAACCAATCACAGAGGTCAATATAACTCCACCAATCAGAGAAGGGATACTATTCAACCTATGTAAAGGTAAATGTAATCAAGACTCCCTAAGTTAGCTTAATTGTAAGTGACAAGTGCCTATGGCCAATAGTGAACTTGTCCTAAATAACAATGACCCTCTAAGTCTCATGTACAATGATGACATGTTCAGGTTAGCTTAAGGGTCACACAAAATGATCAACAGAGAGGGATTTGGGAAGGGCTGGGAAGAGGGACTGGGAGGGACTGACTGGGGAAGGACTGGGAAAAGGGACTGGGGAGAAGGACATGGGAAGGACTGGGAAAAGGGACTGGAGAGGACTGGGAGAACTTGGGTAGGACTGGGCTGGGAAAGGGGACTGGAGAGAGAGGGACTGGAGAGAGGGACTGGGAAAAGGGACTGGAGAGAGGGACTGGGGAGAGGGAAGGTGAAGCTGATGTCATGAATCTCATTCCCTCTACTTTCATGTTCAATATTGACAAGCTGGTGGGAAACTTGGGAAAAACATGGTTAAGAGATGAATATTCATTAACACTTTTTTTGTGAGATTCTGGCATTCTATGCATTGTCTCCCTGATCTATGGACGTACGTACGTACATTTAAGCTTGTCTACACTATCAAACAAGTTTGAAAAAAAAAGTGTGACGTGCTCAAATATGGTAGCGATATTCCCAAATATGGTAGCGATATGCCCAAGTATGGTAGCGATATGACATCATCATGTCCATATATGGGCACATCACATTTTTTGTCACATTAAGTTTGATAGTGTAGACAGAACTTTACATCAGCCTTTACAAAATTAAAGTGCCAAATTAGAGTTAGACTACAAGAAGTTTGACAAAAAAGTGTGATGTGCTCAAATATGGTAGTAATATGCCCAAGTATAGTAGTTGATATGACATCATCGTGTCCATATATGGGCACATCAAATTTTTTGTAACATTAAGTTTGATAGTGTAGACAGAGCTTTACATCAACCTTAACACAATTAAGGTGCCCAATTAGGCTCAATCTGGATAATGTTTGAAAGTACACAGTATAGCTGAAAATATTCTACTCAATCATAATGCACGTACCTACAGCAGTTGTCAAGTGACGTTTATCCAAATAAAACATACAATCCAGATAACCCTTGTCTCTCAATATGTCAAATAAAACCTATTTGGTAATGCATCTTCTGCACCAGTAGAAAGGATGAGAGGTGGCATTTATCCCAGTTGACCTTTCGATAACGTGCCCTAGTTTCCAAGCAATGATGAAATTCTATCCACAATCCTAAACTAACACAACTTGATATTGAATATACTTCCATTCATGATGAAGAAGTGCTTAGATCACACTGGACTTAATTTGGTCAATTTAACAGAGTCGCCGGCTAAATTTATCAAGAATATCGTCCAATCCGAACAGCTACAATCCTTTCAGGGTTCAATTAAGCAAGACAATGTTTAAATTTACCGACCACTGCCTGACAGAGAGAACTATAATATATGATCGACATTTGAAAACAAATTTGGTGATAACTTGTCCTGATGTAAAAATTGAATTTTAGTAGGTTTTGTTTGTCGATAAATATCTCTAATGCAATATCTCAAAATGGATTCCAATATTGGGATTGAATTGAAATATTTTATTTAGACTGGTCTCCCAGATAGAGGGCCCAGTTATGATCAGTATGATGTACTAGTACACCAGGGTTACCCCTTACTCGTCATGAAAGATGTACTAGGTTCTTTAAAGTGCACAACGACTAGATGTGTACACTGGACTTACAGTTTATAATCCTTATCTGAGAAAACTCTACTACCTGGACCATGGAGCGAGTGAGCCTCGAACCCTTGCCGCTGTTTCAGCTATGTAATTACGGTTCCACTGTCTTGACCGCTCGCCACTCACTCACTTGAATCAAGAAACACCAACGTACAACATGAACACTTACCAATTAATGAAGGAACTTTTACCAGCCGAGTGGTTACCAATCAGAAGAACGGTAATCTTCTTCCGCGGAACAAGAAGACGCAAGTTTAGTCGTTCTGCAATAGTCTGCAATCCTGAAAAAAACAATTTTAACAAAATATATTAATATTATAAAAATTGATTTATAACCTGATTTTCTATCAGAAATTCATTTCTATGCAAAAGTTGGAAACATTTAAAAAAATCATATATTATTATATTATAATATAAATTTATACCGATTTTTGTAGGTTTTAGCTTTTTTGTTGGAGTGGCACGCCTAATTGGCGACAGAAGCTATTTGCCTCTTTTGCCACTCCTTGGCGCAATCTAGCTATTTTTTGTCTTGTTTTGTTTTGTAAAATGTGTTTGCCAAATTTAATAAAATAAATAAAAAAACAAAATATCTACAAATTAAAAAAAAGTTGTATTTAATAACAGATCAACAACCCATACCATTACGATTGAATCACAAAACACAATATAATAACAAAATACCGTAATAACAAATAATTTTATTTATTTATTTATTATTTATCCTGTAGATACTTTCAGTACTAGTGCACTGGTACAATGATTTGAAATAACAAACATAATTAAAGTAAAGACAAAGAGTAACCAAAATTATAAATAAAGAAAATATAATAAAAATACAAATCAATTTTATAATAATACTACAAAACAAAAATAACGAAAACAAAGACGTTGATCCTTGAAATGGTATGACCACTAATAAAAGGCATGATCTTTGATAAAACATGTTAAATATTCCTTACTGCGTTAAATAATTCCTATATAAATACCCAATTAAGAGGTGAGGGCTACACAGATATCATTATAATTATATCTCACATGGCGAACACTTCTTCAAAAAATAAACGCTTTGTCAACACCAACTGGCTATCAGCACATGACTGGACTCAATAGGTCATTGATCAAAAGGTCAAACTAATTATATTAAAAAGATGAAAAACTGACCAGTAACAAATATGTATGCTGATGATTTCTAATAGCAATCGCTAGTACATGAGATAGTAGACACGCACACACAAATTTCAAATGGTATTACCATCAAGGACTGAAGCAGTATAATGGCGAATATAGCCTATCATATTTTGTTAAATCTTTCCAACCTAAATCTTATGAATGGGATAGGACAGCAGAGTGACGCACTGTACAACTAAAGACTTGTTTATGAAAGCAATGAAGCGTTGAATATTGGTATACCGGTATATATATTTTAACAGGATGTGCATCAATTGGTCGTTTACTAAACTTATACTATTATATATTTTTTTCTCTCTGAAATAATATTTCATTTTATCCACATCCAAAACCAAGAGGCCAATAGAATGCCTTAGAGCAAAGGTAGCAGTTAATACTAAATATAAACATTATTACATATATAAATCCAAAGGCAAATTTCTGAAAAAATGACAATGCTGTGGGTATCAGTGGCTGGATCTCAATGGAGATACAAAAAAAAAGCGAAAAGCTATTAATCAAAACGATAAAGTAAACAGCCAGAAAAGTTAGCTGAGCTTTCGGGCAACACTAGCCCTTCATCAGTGCATATATATATACAAATTACATTTAATTACAACACAACTATACTAGGTATATTCAAATTAGGAAAATAAACAAAATATTAATTATGGACAATGATTCAGAATTTGAATTCACTTTCAAAACACTATTTGGTATCAAGAAAACTGTGTGACTGTCCCCTGAATCATTTGGTTAAATATGCCATTTTAATGTTGCATAATATTTATTCACTCTGACCAAAAATTGGATGGAAAACAAATTATTTACCTGAAAAACTGTAATCTAAAGCAAAAAATAGTCAAATTGACTGGAAGTCAATGAGTTATTGGCTGAATTTAGTGGAAACTTTTTAAAGTTTTTTCTACAGAAGTGATTAACATTATTAAAACTCTTTTTTATTAATCTTCATTTTTCATTTTTTTGGGAGACAATTTACATCTTTAAAGCTTCAATCCCACTGGCTTAAACACAACAACGTAGCCGCAAATAAGTAGACATTATTGGTCAAACTTCTTATTAAGGTGGGCTTACATATTTGTGTTGCATCCAAGTGGAAACCAAGCTTAAAGGACGTTGCATGAATTTGCTATTGCAATGAGATACCATGGAGTACTCCATGGAGATACAGTACTGATCAACTGTACAGTACTGCCCACTTTGCTTCAATCTCAAATGTACCCCTTCTCCTCCTTAAACCTCCAATATATTTTAAAATATAGGCCTACATTTAGGTGCTTTATTGTGCAGAATTGGGTAGTTAATTGCGAAAAAATGTATAGATAATTTGACACAAAAATCTTAAAGGTTATATGGATGAGTGGATGGATTATTATTATTATTAGTAAAAGTAAAGTTTGTTGAACAACATAGAAACAATACTATAATCAAGCTTGTGGATTATGTTCTACAAGGAACAAGGTCAAAGGTCAAATGTATGGTTGAAACACAAGGTGACAAAACAGCAATATTTGATTGACAGGAGAAGGCTAGCAACTAGTAGGTGACTATTAAGCTTGAGGTTGACCTTTAAGTATGACCTCAACACTTTAGCATCTGTAAGAGGTGTCCTTCAATGTGTGCAAGGTTGTATATTGACCATAATACACTGACCATTATAATGCAAGGTTATCATACAATATAGAGCTGAGATAAAATATTGAAAATATCACAAATACAATCTACTTGAAAATTACTGTGCTCTCTTACATACAGTAGTTATTACAACGAGTATTACAACGAGATTTGCCAATAGTAAAGTGGTTACAGAATTACACCATAAGGCCGGCTGACAATCTAACGCTTCATAGTTAACAATGACAATCTATTATGCAGCTTTTCCGTTAAAACTGTGTGGGCACAAAATCCGTAGGGATTAGGGAACAACACACACAAATCCCACACAAATCCCACACAAATCCCACACGGGTCGAATAATTCTGTTTAATTATTTAGCCTATTACAATTTCACTATCATACTTTTCTTGAAGGTTTTAAAAAAAACTTGAATGTTCAAATGCATTTGAGATCATAGGTCATAATTGCACAACACATTCACAAGATCAAAGATGTTTTATATAAAATTAACCAGCCAATCACGGCCTGATGATCTCAATATGAGATATGTAATATTTAACAAAACAAGTAACAACCAAAAAAACATAATAAAAGCAAGCGTCCTTTATAGTTTTTAACTTTTGAAAAAGACAATTACACAAACCAAAAGTGGTGTTGGTAGTCTATAAGTGCTAGCTTACCTGGATAAACCGACATTGGCTAGGTAAGCTAGGCACGGAATAGACAAAAAAAAAATACATACTGCACTTTGTTGGTAAATGACAGTTGTCCTTACAATCTCACAGTCTTGGTTCAACTCTAACATCACTCACTAAATCATTTTTCAACTAAAATCAGCTTAATAATCCTGGCACTAAAATGTCAATGAAACAGTACTATTCGTATAGTACAAATGAAGGTTTCTGCAGCTAGCTCTGCCAACGAGGTTTAGGAAACAAAATAATGTCCAACAATCAGATTTCTGTATAACTTTTGTCTATACTTAAATTTTATTTAACGCACTTATCCAGGAAGTGGTTGGCAAAGCATTAATTCTCAGGAAACCAATTCCAAACCCATCCTCTTTGGTAAGTTCGTGAATAAGCTCGCTAATATCTATTAAAAGGTAACCAATACTCTGTCTACACTATCAAATTAGTTTGACAAAAAAGTGTGATGTGCCCAAATATGGCAGTGATATGCACAAATATGGTATTGATATGACATCATCACATTTTTTTGTCACATGATAGTGTAGATAAGGCTTAAGCATCGTTCTGTGATTGTCTACTACTGTACTACCACCTGTCTAATTTGAATACACTATATTTAGTCTCACACCAATTATTTCTCCATGCTCATACAGAAATATTAACATTCTTTTAATGATTCTCTAATGAAAGTAATGATTTGTACGTTAATTTTCTTGCCATTTGTTTTTCCTTTTTTTTTTAACCTTATTATTATTACTTTTCATTTTTGTTATAGATTTTGTTCCTATTTTTTCTGCAATTGAAGGAAATAAATGTTTATTTTGAATTGATTTGAAAAAGCAGATAAAAAAACGAGGCTAAAATCGACAAAAAAAGTACTCAACAATGTGATTATCGTTATGAGATGATGGAGTTACAGTTCTTGAAATACACTATTGTCTGATAGGGGTGTTTGATAAATTGTTATGTTTGAGTTGTAGCACTCTCACTGGACCAATGTCAATTTATCCAGAAAAGCTAGGCATGAAATAAACATGCTGTAGCAATCTAATCCTACAAGAAGTAAAATTTCACAGGAATTAGTACTGAGTGTATTTCAAGTACCTTTACTTTGCGAAAAAAAAAAAAAGTACATATTTTTCAAAAATTACAACCAAGCATAACTAGTTTTAAATTTTTCAACTATTTTTATATTATAATTACTTTCTTCTTGCCTTGTTTAAATAGAACTGTTTGTATTATAATTTGTATCCTTTTTATTGAAGTACTTCTGCAAAACGGATTTACTTATAAACAAAAAAATGGAAATGACTTGATGAATTATATGGTAAGGAAATACAATTTGCTATTATTGTCAAGAATTCTTAAGGAAAATAAAAATAAAAAGAGATCACCGACAGAGTTATGACATTTAAAACGGATCATTGCATACTATTCACGTACAATGAACAATAACCAACCAACTGCTAAGAATTTCCATCTCGATTTCAAGATAAAGGTATGGTAATATTTAAATTTCAAGCATTCGACGTTGGTATAATGATACCGAAATTAGTATTCCCACTGTATCAAGATATAGACAGTGGACATTGATACGGTAGATTCAAGCCATGCATGCTAGAAAACAAATTTGAATGACCTCGAGCTGGACATACACTGCTGAACAGGAGTTCTCAAAGAAAAAATCTAATCAAAGCAACTTTATGTAATTAACTAAGTTACATAATGGATTAATGTGTCCTTGCTATGTTGTCAGGCCACATTATTGGTTGCTGTTGTCGGCAAGGCCAGCCCTTCAACAGCACCTATTCAAGGGAAATAATTGTCAATAATTTATTGATAAAGGCTTACAATCTAATAATGTTGTTGAAAAAAATTTACCTTGGAAATGATTGGTAGATGGTATATTGCATAAATTTACATAGTTAATTTAAATATTATAATAAACCTATTAGTATGTTCTTGGATTTCACAGAAGTTGTGGTTACTATGGATACTGGTCAGTTGAAGAAGATACTCAATAACCATATAAGTACACGGACAGTACTTAAATTGACAACTGATAAAATAAAACATATAAAATGAAAACTGTAAACGTGACCAATAGAATGATTCAATTGGTTATCAATTCTGTGAGTAATGGTCAAATATGAATTGGGTTTTGGAAATTTCAACTTAGTTATTAAGTCTAATCTTTATAAAATTAAAACACTAGCTGATCTTTGTTAAGTAATTTGAATTTGATTACAAAACTTAAACTTGATTTCCAAATCTAAACTTTGTAAATCTAAACTTGGTTAGCAAAAGCTAAATTTTTTAACTCAAATCTAAACTTGGTTAGCAAACCTAAAGTTTGTTACTCAAATCTAAACTTGGTTAGCAAAGCTAAAGTTTTTTACTCAAATATAAACTTGGTTAGCAAATCTAAACTTGGTTAGCATCTAAACTTGGTTAACAAATCTAGACTTGGTTAGCAAATCTAAACTTGGTTAGCAAATCTGAACTTGGTTAGCAAATCTAAACTTGGTTAGCAAATCTGAATTTGGTTAACAAATCTAGACTTGGTTAGCAAATCTAAACTTGGTTAGCAAATCTGAACTTGGTAATAGCAAATCTGAACTTGGTTAGCAAATCTGAACTTGGTTAGCAAATCTAAACTTGGTTAGCATATCTAAACTTGGTTAGTAAATCTAAACTTGGTTAGCAAATCTAAACTTGGTTAAAATAGCAAATACAAACAAAATTTAACTTCAATTATAACAACATTTAAATTACTAATGTATAATGTATTTATGCAGAGAAAAAAAAATCAGAATATCTTCAAGATGACTTCCGCAGCCATTATGGTAACATGAAACTTTCATGTCATCAAAACATTAATGTATGCATCTGAATATGTTTAATAATTCATGTACCAATGTAATCAAACATTTATTAATGTAATATACAATAATATTATAGCATAATTTGGCCATTCACAAATCAAGTTTTACTGTAAAAACAAGCCGTATAAAAAATAATGTTTTAAATATAATTTTGTTGTTCATCAACATTCACATATCTCAGAATTATAATTGAATTTATTCATTAATTTATTCATTATTTTATTTCCTTCATTTATAAACAATAAGAAATACAATTTCTTAGATAAAAATTATTTTTATTTACAAATAATGATTTGCACAAATATGGGAGATGGTGAAGTTGATAATGATGATATTGATGATAACGCTGATGATGAATCTACACTACAGTAATAATGACCACAATATAAAATTGACAATTATAACAACATTATATATCAATATATTTTGATTAAAAATCATATTCAGTAAAAAATTGTACTAAATAAAAAACATGAAATGCTAATTATATCAATGTCAAAGGTCACAACATGTTAAGCTGATGTCATGATGCTGTTACACGAATGCCAATCATGTTGGCGCCATGTTGTTTCAATGTGACATCCGAGAAATACAACTTTACGTTTTTGCTTGTTACTTGAACATGACTAGGAGTAGGAATAATGTTATTCTTACAAACAGTACATTTGTCTTTTTCAGTATTTTATTATTTATTTATTATAAAAAAAAAAGACATTAGAAATAAATTTTTTACTGATGAAATAACAAAATTTAATTGAGTAAAAATATATCTTGAAAAGTTTCAAATACCTAAACACAAAATCATTTTTACTTAATGGTTTTCCTTATTCCTTATAAAGAAAGGCATATATTAAGTAAGTTGTAATTGCTTATTTACTATCTCTTGTATGAACAACCACAGAATATTTATTACATTTCATAAATTCATAAGTATAACTTAATACCTTGCAATAGTATAATAGTGTAGTAGACTGAAAATTAATACTTAATTTTACAAATAAATCAATATCATATTTATTAAAAGCTAAATCATTTCTTCTTCTTACTTCCAAATATATTATAAGCTATGTTTCTGTTAAACTTTGTCTACACAAGCAAACTAGATTGACAAAAAAAGTGTGATGTGCCCGAATATGGTAATGATATGCCCAAATATGGTAGTGATGGTCATCATAATGATAACATCATAAAAATCACATTTTGTTGTCACATAAAGTTTGATAGTTTAGACAGGGCTTTAGACATTTTCTAAATTAGTCTTCAATTTGAAGACTGTAGAAAAAATAGCTTACCTGGATAAACCAAGCGAGGAGAAGAAAAAAAATGTGAAAAGAAGAATTGTTATTGGAACAACACTCCACCTATCAATGGGATAGTCCGCTAACACCCTCTAGTAAGACCATCCAATTACTAATTTTTTTATTTGAGCAACCCTTATTTTATACCTCGATCGAGCAACCAAAGATAATGTGTAAGGTTTTAAACTGTGTGTAAATAATCCAACTAAACCAAAACAGAAAACAAATAATCTTACTTTATGAAAGTAAAAGAAACAGAGATTCTAAATTTATATATCCTGTAACCAACCAGGTCGCACAGCGGTCTTCAACCAAACATACTTTGTTACTATTCATAGACTTACTTACACCATCCACTAATTTCACTTTCAAATTTCAAGCACAATAAAAATATATTTTATAAATTTAATTTATAAATCGATTCTAAAATATATTAAACCAGAGAAGACTGAATTACAATGTAATTTTACTCTTACCTGATTAAACTCATAATTAACATTTTCATTAGCCATCCCATTACTACCTGTACTATTCTAATCTGAATTTGGAGTGAAACAAGTTTGCATCAGGAAAGAGTGAACATTTCAATCTTCTCTGGATTGCATTGTGTTTAACATTTGATTTGTAGCAATAAGGTGGTACACTGTATTGTGTCATATTCTACACTGGAAAAAAGTGTCACCTACTTTAACAAATTATTTTTTTATCCATAATATGTCTACAGGTAGGCCTAATAGTATTAGTAAAGGAAATATCAAAGTTCCAATTGGTAAATTATAATGCATATGTCTATATGAAGTTAATAATAGAATGCTTTTTAAATGAATTGCTTGGGGAATAATAATCGTTATTACAGGAAGAGTTGATAAAGGGGTGTTTTTTTTTTCTTACTTTGCCAGACATTTAACAAGTTATTTTGATAGAGTACATGTAGAAACCCATGTGTTTTCTGTTTCACAAAATAACATTGATTGATCTAATAATAGTGTGTTTTTCTTTCTAATTATTTTCATGTTTTAAGGTCAAAATAAAGATGTGATTTATGATTAAAATTAAAATAAAAGTAAAAATGTTTCATGGTTTTTGTATCTTAGCAGCTGGGGTGCATTTTAATGAACTGGATTCATTTTTACTAAGTTTTACTCCAATTTGAGATCAATCATTTTAAATAGACTCTATAATTAAAAGACTATACTTAAAATAAAGACTTTAAATTGTAAAATAGCTGATCATTTGGGAGAAAGGTTCTATTAAAAAACCAACAAAATGTGGCTCATATCAGAGAGATGTATCTCTCTGCTCAGATACAGTACACACAAAATAATAGCTGGTCCTGTGTAAATTAAAAACATAACATAATAATGACATGGATGACTATAAATGAAATGTTTTGATTCATAATTACTATGATCTAATAAATAAATTATGATAAAAATGATAATCTGAAGCTCTGTCTACACTATCAAACTAGTTTTGGGATGTGCCCAAATATGGTAGTGAATGTTTAAATATGGTAGTTATATGACATCATCATGTCTATGGGCACATCACATTTTTTTGTCACATAAAGTTTGATTAGTGTAGAAAGAGCTCAATTAAGACTATAATTTTGATAAAATGTTGATATTTGATGATGATAACGTATGGAAACAATTATAGAAACTAAATTATATTTTTTAAAGCATTTCAAAGATAGTTATTCAATTCAAAAAGCAACCACAACCAAGCCATAGATGTCAAATATACATGACAGCATTACTTATGTAATTAAATATGACTGTATGTATAGTTTACATTGTGGTCACATCTTTGTATTCACATATCAATGCCTCACTACTGCTGTTCCTGTCACATAAACCTATAATACATTGCCTTTTACTTTGTATTCTTAACTAGTGTAAAACCACAACTACTACTATCTAATGAATTGGCTGATTAAAATATTGCCCTAATTTGTGGTCAATTTACCAAAATAAAACAACTGTGATTTATGTTGTTCTAATACTAATAGAGAGAGTAGTAGGAGCTTTAAATCTACTTAACTTCTGTGACTACAGAGGGGGCTAGTCTTGGGTGATTTGCAATGGGAAGGCATGTGGAGGCCTACCGTATGTTTGTATGGATATTACGGTGTATGGTGGATTAGTAGTGAGTTGAGGTGGTGGGTTAAATCTTTTTAAAAATATAAAGACATTCTCCATGCAAGGGGACAGAAAGGTTAAACAAAATATCTAGTATTGAATCTGTATTCATCATAAGTTTCATTTACCATTTTCGTAGTATTTGTTGAGAGTAAAAGGGTAACAATTGCAATTGGATTGATAGAATATTTTTTAGTTTGGCTTATAATTCCAAAATAGAAAAGCAAATTATTTTCCTTGTGCCTGCCATGTACAGTAAATACCATGTTTGATCACTACCATATTATTATACAATATTCATTAATCAACTATGACAGTGTATTGCAAGTCTGCAGTGAGTCTGTTGTTATATTGTACTGTACTGTAGTAATTCATTCTTTGATATTTTATGATTATTCATTGTATAATCAGCAGATTTTCTTTTTCATCATTTATTGCATCGTCTTTAAAATGTTCAAGATGATATTTTTAAAATTTATTTTTTAATTTTTTAAATTCAAGAATGAAATGAGATGGGAAAGCAGAGGTGGATCCAGCATTATATATTAGGGGGGGCTAATTAATTCATAATCCGTCGGGTTGCAGGAAAATAAAAATAGTCATTATTTTATTTTAAAAAGACATGGCTGTTAAATTTTAGACGGGGCTAAAGCCTAAATCCGCGCCTTGGAAACATTGGACATCCAAGCAAAACATTACTCAAAGTATTGATGTTCTCAGATCACTACTGGGTGTCATTTCCGATTACTTAAAAAACCTTACGCAGTTGACATTTCAAATCAGAAAATTAATCCGAACAAAACTTCAAATGTCATGTGAAATAGAAGACACTAATAAGGTTCCTATGGACTGGAAACACAAGAAGGAAGATGGATATCACCGGTAGAATCATGCTAAATTGAAGCTCAAAAGCATGCATTTGGATAATTAATTGTAAAAACATGTGACCAACTTCAATTTAGGATAATGGTTCCTTTATAAAGAGCTTGCTGTAATAAAAAGATATTCAATGAATAAATGGAAGAATAGATGGTTTTATGGAGAAATTATTCAAGTTATCTGGCAAGGAATAAAATTAATTATGGGATAGATGTGAAAAACAAGTGTACAGGCCTACGTAGTCTCAATTCCGTCCACCCAGTCTATCTAGTTGTCATCAAATATTGTTGCATCCAACCTCTTTACATGCCTCTATAGCAGCCCTTATCTATCCACCATTATCCTTATGTCTCTTACCTTTAATTTGTCCGTGTTTATTTATTCCACTTGATATAATATCAGTCACATCTTACAGTACACACTTGTAATACTTAATATTACCTACATGATGTACATACTTTGGTATACTGGTACAAAGTACAACTTTCACTTTGTATAAAATATGTTGGATCAAGCTGTTTCGGGCCAACTTAAGTTACTTTAAATCCAACCCAATCAAACACACCAGACAGAGAGACATTAAGTGGCCAACTGAAGCAATACCAACTTTTCAAATACTCTATCACGCACTACAATCTTATTAATGTTATACTGTACCAGTGATATTTCTATTACAATTTAATGACCTAAACCTATAATAATGATAAAACATTATGGCAGTTTCATTTTTGTTCAACGGCACGAACTCATATCATATGATGAACTCAAACTAAATGCTTATAAAAAAAAAATTAAAACATTGTTAAATTAATATTGAACAGGTATTACAGACTAGACTACAGTCTGCATACATCTGAGTCACACTCTTGTCCCAGACGCGTTTTGGGGTTTGAGCATGCTCAATCCGAGTTTTCAAATACTCATTTTTTCAGCCGTAGTAAACAATAAAGCCTGGTTTCCATTAAAATCGCTACAGCGTTTCCATTAAAATCGCTACACGCGCAGATGTCGCCGACGCAATCGCGAAGGCTCCCCGATTCATCGCAGTCAAATCGGCAAAGTTCAACCATGTTCAACTTTGCCGATTGTGTCGGCGATGAATCGTATACGCGTACCAAAGAATATTTAGCGCTCGCGTACTAGATCCCCGATAAATTCTAGTGTTTCCATAGAATCGCTACGCTCTGTCGTGTAGCGATTTTACGGAAACCAGGCTAAAGCTGCTGCTATGGTCACTGTTTCCTATTGATTCCATTCTCTTGAATGTTACTGCCTCAAAACTATCAATCTGATCTATTGTTATATTTATTTGATTGAAAAGAATCCACATCTTAAAGCTCTGTCTACACTATCAAACTAGTTTAACAAAAAAGGTGTGATGTGACCAAATATAGTAGTTATACACCCAAATATGGTAGTGATATGACATCATCATGTCCATATATGACCACATCACATTGTTTTGTCACATAAAGTTTGATAGTTTAGACAGAGCTTTACTTACCATTTCATACCGTACCATTAATAATATAGAGGAAAGGCCTAATTG
This sequence comes from Antedon mediterranea, assembly GCF_964355755.1. Lineage (NCBI taxonomy): Eukaryota > Metazoa > Echinodermata > Crinoidea > Comatulida > Antedonidae > Antedon > Antedon mediterranea. The sequence continues at coordinate 34,552,208 of NC_092672.1, forward strand.
TACAATCCAAGTGGATAAACCCATCTAAAACAGGGACCATTTGGTGACGTTTCAACCTGACCACTTTTAGGACTTACAGAAACTACTATATTGGCAAAAAATCAACATCCAAAAAAGTGTTATTTTTTGGGTTATTCATTGAAATGTTTTTTTACTGTACAATTGATCAGAATATGTTAACGATTAATTAAGAAAAATTTCAAACCAGTATAATTAAACAGCCTAATTTAATAAACAAAATACCTAACTCTGTACACTACACAAACAACATAAAACCAAGCAATACTTACAATGGTATACACTGTGCTTAGAACGTGCTTACCTCAACATATCTGGTTTAGATTCTATATTTCAACCTACTTCAAAGGCATTATGTACATTCCTGTAGAATACCTATGACCTCATCATAAACTGCTTTTTAACATAAAACTTGCGACATACACTTTTCATTACAAATATGTGCTACAGAGCATTTAGCAACATTAGCCACTCCATAATCTTTTTGCTTTTCTTCTTTATATCTATATTTTATATTTTTTAATTTATACTAACAAATATCCTTATTATTAATATTAAAATCATAACAATAAATATAAAAAAATATATATAAAATAATAATTATCGCATAATATACAGTCTAGGATAATTAATTGATATACAAAATCATTACACCCAACTACTATCTTCATATCCTTATGCGGAACATCATTTGAATAATAGAACAAATCACACATCTACACATAATCAAACATCGTATACTCTATCTCTAACAATCGACAAAAGCCGAAGTATAATCATTATCTCGGGACCGTTCTATGGTCACAACCAGGTAGGCTTACTTCATCAAGGCTTCTATGAATCGATGACGAGTTGAGAGCAGGAACGCTAGTAGACCAAACCCAGTACCGTTTTGATTACGATCATGCGGGAAATTACCTCACGACGATAGTAAATCTCATGCATTTCATTTCAGTTATCAATAAATTATTACCATATTTAATTATTTGTAATTATATTTTCATAGAGTGTTTTATCTTGCTTTTTCTTTTATATTCTTTCTTTACATAGACCATAGACTTATTCATTTGAATCAAAAAAAGCAATCAGCTATAAATAATTAAATTCTAAACTGATTGTGAACTTATATTTCAAACATCAATCCAACATAATATAAAAACTCCTGCATGTACAGTACAAACCTACTGTATAGACTTCTATATGAATTTGAGTTCATTAGTTACAGACTAGTATAATTAAATACCCTTATCTGTAAAGTGTGTGGAATGGTTTTGCTCTACAAATATTATACAGTTGACACAGAAAATTATGCCAATCACGAATTATGTATGTGTAATGTATTATGATTAGATTAAAAATGTTTGTATTAGGACTATTGTCTTACTGAAGCGACATTATTATTAATGCATGCAAGGCGAAAATTTCATTTGAAAAGTTTGATTAGTGAAATTGATCTAAGTCTTCTAAAGGAACATAGTTTTCTACTGCATTTTCTGTAGTCCTACAGTACGTTTAATGAATTCTCCTCTTTCTATTCTTTTTTCTTTCTTTATACTAACTGTAATGCTTTATGTATGTTTATGAATGTGCATGAAGAATGCAATAAAGAAGAATCATTTGTAGTTTTGTGTAAATCTCTGTCTACACTATCAAACTCTACAGTATGTTAGTTGTTACAATATAATGTGATGTACTGTACCCATCCATATACTACAGGGTTGGGTAGGTTTGGCCAGTATGCGTACCTTTTTATGGCCAGCGGGCGTCCCGGATATAGCGCAATATGGCCAGCGGGCGTCCAATTATTGCGCAATATTTTTTTTATGGCACATGTCCGTGCGTTTGAAATACGTACAATGCGACAGAGGGCGTTATATTTCAATTTTCCGCGCGAGATGCCGGCCGGCCACGGACCGGGCTGCGTGGATAGCTATGGGATCATCGGCCGGCGGAGAGAGTCGCTGTCCCTGTGATGTCCCAGATACATAGGCTTTTAGAGGCCTCAGTTCCGGCTTGCCCTACTTGCAAATGCTGTATATATAAAATAAATGATGTATATTGCACCTAGGCTCTGTCGCATTGTACGTATTTCACACACACGGAGCGGACGCTGCCATTGAAAAAATATTGCGCAATAATTGGACGGCCGCTGGCCATATTGCGCAATATCCGGGCCGCCCGCTGGCCATAAAAAGGTACGCATACTGGCCAAACCTACCCAACCCGTATCTCCATATATGGACATGATGATGTCATATCACTACCATATTTGGGCATATCACTACCATGTTTGGTTGTCATTATCATACTTTTTGTCAAAGTAGTTTCACACACAGTGTAAACAGAGCTTTGCTTTGCTACATGAAAATATTCCCTGTAAAATGTTTGCTGACATATTATACCTATATCATTGCACATTTATTTATTTGTTGTTTATTAAAGTTTATAAGAGCATGTTTTAAACATTGATGCATTTTAGCAATTGCTTTTTTAATGAATGGAATTGAGTGTCAGACAAAAACAAAAAGCTGACCATTGCATGGATTCTGTCATAGAATTTTCTTTTGATATTAAACTTTTATAGCATTCTACTACCCTGAACCTTTAAACCACTTACTTTAATAATTATTACTATCAAGTTAAAAGCTTTTTATGGTTATCACCTGCTTTCTCTCTTCCAACAACTTTATCGTAGTAAAACAGTGTATTTAAGTAATTATAAGTGAAGTTTGCACTTTCTTAAAATAACCATTATGAAACCTGGTTATTTTTAAATAGCATCTGATTCTGGATGGAATCCAAAAGATAGGCCTACTACTGTAAAGATATGCTTAAATACATAAAACTCTTTAATCGGTGTGTCATGTTTTTTAAAAATCTCATATAAAATACAGTATTTGTTATTATCACTGCATTATTTCCATTGTTAGTATTTTTATCGTTACAATTAATATGGTACATTATACTGTTTTTATCTATTTATTTATTTAATTATTTATCTATTTCAATTTCAATTTCAATTTTGTTTGTTTTGTTTTGTTTTTTTTCTCGTTTTAAGGGGCTTTGCGTCTAAAGCATTAGCTTACAGCTTAACCCCGTTCACAACCTCAATTAATTTTGCATGTACTTTGTATTATCTGAGATTGTGAATAAAGTTATATATATAGTAATTCAGTATTACTGCATACATTTTGCTATAGTGCTTTAAACCAAAGAGATGTAACATTTCCATGCTATTTTAAATTACTAATTAAATTACTAATTTACTTCTTTTACAGTATAAAGAAAACCAACTAAAATCTGTCTCCACCAATAGTAGAGTCTACTATTATTTGTTATCAATGTGAACATTGTGACAGGGATGTGGACATTTAAAGCTTGCAAACAGACAATGCTTCTAAAAAAATGATATTACAAATTCATACTTTTCTTAGAGAGTAATCCCTTTTCCCAAGAGTTTGGAATTCCATTCATTATTTATCCATTTATTCAAGATATGCATCTAAGGTAGATGTTAGCAGTCTGATAAACAACATGGCTGGAATATAAATCTATACTGCTCTCACAACATTTAATGTTATTCTGGCTTGGAGCCAATGTCATGTTGTTACACAAGCAAGGAACGACATCATTCTCATAACGACATGAAAACCCACCTACGCCCTCACCTCCACACCGTGAATATATTATATTTAATATATTCTAACATTGCAGTCTGTTATCTAACTGATGATATTTGATCGTAATTTCAATGTTTACATTTTAAATGGTGATGAGGAGAGATGACAGAAAAAAATGAATATCATCATCATAATGACAAAATAATGATAGAACAAAGATGACAATGATGGTGATTATGTCTGATGATGATACAGTATGATAATTATGATCCTGATAATGATGTTGATATTACAGTTACTGTACATTGACAGTACTGTACATTGATAACTATGATTATAATGATATTGATAATGAAAATGGTCATTCTGAAACTTTGTATTTTATAATTATATTAATGATGAAAATGATACCATTGATAATTATGATTATTGATAATATTATGTTGAAGATAATTATGAAATGGCCAATAATCAGCCGATATGAATAATGAAAATGACGAAAATGATAATGTAAACCAACAAACCACAACCTCACAAGTTAAAGACAATACAGGTCCAATGATGATATAATTTTATTAATTTACAAGATAATATGATTATTGATAATGATAATGATTTATAAAGATTATGAAATGGTCAATAATAATAATCTGATTAGAATATTAAAAATGATAAAATCGATAATGTAATTGTAAACAAACAAAGCACAACTTTTCAAGTTAAGTACAATACAGAGGTCCAATAATGATACAATTGATAATATGATTATTGATAATGATAATGATAAAGATGAAATGGCCAATAATCAAGCTGATATGAATTAGGGAAATGAAAACATCGATAATGTAAACTACAACTTTTCAAGTTAAAGACAATACAGAAGTGCAATGGTGATACAGTTGATACAATTATTGATAAAGATAATGATAATAATGAAGATGATTATGAAATGGTCAGTGAATCAAGTCGATTTGAATAATGACAATGACAACATTGATAATGTAAACAAATCACAACTTCAAGTTAAGGGACCTCTGGGAGAACAGTTTTTTAAGTGAAGAGGTCACACAGTATAAAGAATAAATAAAAAGGACAATTACAGATAGTTTCACTGGTGAAGGAAGTAAACAATGTAACAAGTGACAATATAAAACACAATATGGGAAGTACATGCTACAACTACATTACACTTTCAACTTAAGTCTGTATATTTTAATAGCTGGATCATAATACTATCCCACGGGACAAGCACCATGCTTTATTGTGGATTAACATTTGACTCGTATTTATTGTGAATTACATAGCCAGCCAGATTATGATAGTAAGCTACACAAATTATTTTCATGCTAAATGAGAATGATGGAATTTCTTTTTGCGATGAAAGAATCCAAGGAGGCCATGTTGTGAAAAGGTTGTTTAATTGAAAATGATCATTACTGTACATTACAAACAATCTAAACATTTCAGTGTTTGGTAATTTTTAGGTAGAATAAATAGTAAAATGTTGTCCTCTTGAAAACATTATTTTCTATATTTGTTGTTGTTGAATGCCATTCATTATTAACTATATTATTATTAACTTTGACCAAAAATTTGATAAGAAAAAAATTATTTACTGAAAAAACTGTAATTTAATTTTTGTTGTTTTCATTTATTTTTCTGCGAAAGTGACTAACTTTAATAAAACTACAAAAGGACCTATTAAAAATCTGCTTTTATTAATCATTATTTAATATTTTCCATGTTTTTGAGGGGACAATACATCCTTAAATGATAACCAAATCTGGATCTAATTATGAAAATAAATAATGCAGATTTATCTACAGTAATTGGTTGCATACATTCGGCATAATATTCCAGCACGGCCTAATCAGTAACAAACGAATAGCTTCATTTGGAATAGATGCCATGATTATTACCTGAAGTAAGTAGTATCATTTGCAGGTTTAAGACAGCCAGACGAAACAAAGTGAAAACAATACTCCTCATAGGCAACATAGGGTATTGAAGACTATGATAAATATCTGAATTGTGTACATAACATTTAACAATCTAGAAAAACAGCGACTTTATAGGAACTTTGCTTACTGTCATAAACTAGATATATCACTATATAACTACCTATACTATAAGTTTTAAAAGTAGAAATTATATTATTATATTTATTATTTATATTTTAAAGCCATTGAATGTACAGTAATATAACACAGTAGAATCCCTATTAATATTATTCAGGATCAAAAAAGAGGTGTCATCCATGAATAGTTGGCTGCATTAACATTAATGTCCTTATGTCCCTGAATAAGGGTGTTTCGCAATGTTAATAAACATAATAGCCTTTGTTAACTGAATAGGGGGTGCCTCTGAATAGTGTTCTCTCAGTAGTCTAATGTTTTAAAAAAACTTTCATTAAAGAAATTATCATAGTGTACTGTACATAATAGAGCAACTATGAGTACATTGAAGTCACATAAATGAATTATGATGATGATGTAATAAATGTTACATCATGCATCAATTGATATAAATGGGTTAATTGGTTTATATTACTATAATAAATTATGTAATACTAATACCTAAGGGTATAAATTAAAGCATGTAATAATCATTTTTGTATTCATTGAATTTTAATTAAACAATGGAAGACAGCCTTAGGCTGTATATTAATACATCTATCAGTGATAATATCATTATCAATTTTATTTATCAATTAATAAAATAACATTATTTAAATGTTACAATGTTGTTGCTTTAAAGAGTGATGGAAATAATTTATATGAAATATGGCTTGTATTATTTAATTTTAAGATGGTGATAAGCTTTGATCTGCCCAAAAACTTATTACCATTTGTCAATATTTATTATTTTATTGGAAATAATAAAGAATATAACTGTTTTTAGTTTCACAAAAATTCTTACTTTTAAAATGTTAGTTTAGATATTTAAATAAATATTAGTACTTTTCATAAATTATGAAAATAATTTTGCAATTAAAATATACAATTTATACTTTCATTATCATATGTTGAGGGCAGTATTGCATATTTTTATATCATCAGATAAAGCACACCATAGTCGAATTAATCTTTGAATCATGCAGATGAGCAGTTACTTATGCAAATTCAAGGTGACAGGGTGACATGAGGAAAAAAATTAGTATTTATCAACAAGGTTGGCACTGGTGGAGGCTTCTGTAATCTAGGTACCAATCTTTTATTATCATTTCACTATCTCTAACTGGGTAATAATTTAATAATAGGTGGATCCAAGCAATGCCTCTTTTATTTTTAAAACCAGAAACAACAAGAGAAACAAATCCGCCACTTACAGCTTGGTTTAACAGATACAATACAATTACAACAACTCAGAAACACTTAAATTACGACGAAACAGATAAAGATTGGAATTAAAAATGTCAATATGGGGATGGGCCTGGACTAAACTATTATAATATAAACTTAATCTACTGATGTAACCATTTTTTAGAACATTGACTCTACAAAAGGGAACACAAAGGATATTGTTGTTTCTTAAATTACGGGCGGGAACATGAATACCGAAATTGGAGATAAAGTTGCAGTCAAAAATAGAATGAAGACATTTAAAAAGAAAAATAAGATCATTGTGACATCTACTGTACGTAATGAAGGGACATCTAAATTTTCGGACAATGCAAAAGTTTAGGTTTTGGCAAGTTTAGCACTCCAGTTTACAATTTTGTGTACCTCTCCCTCCAATTCAAAGCCGAAAAATTGTCAAAACGCCCTCTGTTATATGTGATGTTTTTGTGGCGTATATACCATTGCTTACATTAAAGAATAGTTGACAAGACTACTTATTATTACTTGAAAAGGAACATCACAAATAAAAAAACCACAAACCAAATCATCAGTCAGGTTCTCTATAACAATTTTATTGTTTAATCAAGTATTGTTTTATGGTATCAAATGTTATCAAGTACATGCTAACATTATAATATTTAATATTGTTATATTTAATTGTTAATTGAACATTTTGAATGCAAAAAATTGTCAAAATACTGATCAAGTTTATTCCGAAATGCCCTCTGTTATATTTGATGTTTGTGTGGCATCATTGAACGCATCATTATGCACTTGTCAATTGTATGACCCACTATACGAGAATACAGATCACTCCGGCCGCGCTTCACTCCGGCCGCGCTTCAATCCGGCCGCGATTTATTCCGGCCGCAGCTATGGAGCGCGCAATGAGTCTTTTACAACCGAGACACGTTTTTTTGTAGAGAATCAAAATAAACATTTGTAATCATACAGTATATTTTTTCTCTTTCAGGATCACAACAACATCGCAAGTGTTTTAAATTAGGTCTAATGCTAAAACAAAATAATTTATGTGTTTTATCCAATGTAATAGGCTAGTATATTAATTGTAATGTGATTAATTAATGTAATTTATTGCAATGTACCCTATATGTCATATTATTTTTATCATATATAAATTAAAATATAAAATCATTGTAAATTGGACTGTACCAAAATAATATATTAATTCTTGATACAATTCCAGGTAACATTAATTAGACGGATATTTGATTATTTGAAATAAATTAATTAATATATGTTGTAAATATTGTTATTAACTATAAACAAACATAAATAATAATTGATTATTTGAAATAAATTAATTAATATTTTACATATTGTTATTAACTATAATTAGTAAGTATGGGTACTGGCAAGATAAAGTGTTATAAAAATAAGGGTTTTAACTAATTTTTAATGTTAATAAATGTAAAGCTATAAAAATAAATGTACATAGAAAGAAATTAAATATTGTTATTCAACCATAATTAGACGGGTATTTGATTATTATTTTATTATTGAATTTAATTAAGTTAAGTAATAGTTTGAAAGAAAAAGCAGTTCCAACTTCTTTGAATGTTATTGTTAATGAAAAAAGTAAAATTGTTGCTAATAAATATTCAACTAGTTCCATTTAAATTCACCAAGAATTTGTTATAACACTGAACAGTATAGAAAACGTAGATATGGGCGCTCCATACTAACGGCCCCTTTGCACAGGAAGTCGAATTGAATAGCGGCCGGAGTGCATACATCGCGCTAAACTGATACGGCGGCCGGAGTGAAGCGCGGCCGGAGTGATCGGCTACCCTATACGACCCCTGGGAGAGGTGAGTCATTTGTCCGATGTGCATCATACTTTTGAATACCATACCCATTTTGACGCACTGTGACCATGTTGTTTATGATATGGTGGGTGGTAAAGTGACGGACATTGACACACCTTGTTCATTGATGTGACGTACCATCTAGGTTTTTTGACGCACCCCTGCGTCAGTAATTATTTGTAAATGACGCACCCATGACGCACCTTTCCCGGGGGTCGTATAGTGAGTCATACAATTGACAAGTGCATTAACGAGTTGTGAAAAATGAAAAGTTTTAACAATATTTTATTAATATTAATTAACTGATTTTCTAGGGGAAAAAATATATTTTTAAATAATAAAAATATATAATATTTAAAAAAATGTACTTGACATCATTTTATATCATAAAACCCTACCAGGCGATATCGGGTCCCTAACAGGCGACACCGGGCCTACCGGGCGTAGATTAGTATGACTGATCACTTCCTTAAAACTGAAAAGATTTACATTGAAGGGAACCAAAGCATTTACCCGCCCGACGAGCCGGCACTGTCAATGAATATTGCATAATGAAAATGTTGGCCTACCTTTGCCGGGTTCTGTATAAAGATTATAACATTCCATTAATATTTTCTCATTAATGGAGCGTGTACCGGCGTCTACTGAATTAGCAGCTGAACGTTGTTTCAATTTTCCAGACATTTTAGAGGAGATAATGTTTGACAAAGTATAACAAAAACACCGGTGTTTAGGTCTTGTGAATGATGACGTGAAAAGGACTTCAAAATCACACGTCTGCTCATGTCTTTATTTTGCGCCGATACGTCTGATAACGCAAACGCGTTTAGATTAAATCCTCACTCATTATTAGTGGGAAAAACCAACTGGCTGGGATACAAGTATTTGTGTTAGTATGTATTTGATATACTTCTAGGGACCACTAATACTGTATTAACAATGCAAATCGTTTCTTTTATTAAACTGCTGAAAATTCAAACGATAAAGAACATTTTTGTTGACGCGTTATTGTTTATGTTGACACTTTATAACCGAACGTGGTTGGATCGATCACACTGCACGAACGGCGACCGTTCCTCTCTTTATTTATCGTGTTCTTTTTCTTTGAAACTAAACTATTATTGTTAATTTATTTAATTATATTCATTATGTGGCTAACGAGGGTTCTTTGTGGTCATAAATTCTATTCTCGTAAACGAACACATGGATTACAATTTATAGGGTAAGTTCTAGGCTTGAAAGGTGCTTGGCGGTGGTGTTTTAGAAAGGGCGGTGAGGGAGCCCCCTGTCCCCTAGGCCGTCGTGGTTTATGAATAGGACTCTCTGGTGAAAGCTGATATTGGCCTAGCTGAGATCCTGTTTTGCGCAATTTAAAATTGCGCAAGGGTTTTTTTTGCGCAAACAAATTATAATATTCATTTCGCAGTTTTGTTTTTTTTTAAATATTTCTCAATATTATTTTTTTTTTCTTATTTTTTAGTACATAAATATATTATAATATTAATAAATAATAATAATGGATGGAAAAAGTGTATTATTCTGTCAAAATCTTTATTTATTTATTTATTTATTCTTTCCTTAGCACTATTTTGTCCGTGAATTATCTTGGCATCAGTTTCATCTATCTAAGTCAATTTTTCAGAGTATATTCCTTATGGCCAGGAATCGATGTGGTTATATTTTCACGATGCGCAATCAAAAATTACGCGGTCTACGCGCGATTTTACGAAATCACATATGTAATCATATCTTCACAAGCATGAATCACAATTAAACAAAATTTGGTACTCATAAATTTCAGGTCATATTTCGTGATATGGCAATACAATTACGTGCGTAGCGCATATAACGCTTGCGTACGCACGCTTAAAATGTTCAAAATTGTCAAAATTTATTTTCGATGAAATTAGAGTACGTTTCAGGCAATTTTAAGCAGATTTTTGCACGCGCACTGCGCGTTAAACGTTAATGCGCACTCTTTTTGCCCGATTTCTGTTTTACAATCTTTCTTTAGTAATATCATCATATTTGATTCAGGTTTCAACTCGAAATTGCGTTATACGAGCACGTCAAAAGTGACTGGCTACGCACGTATAAGTTAACAAAATGGTGAAAATATGCTAAATTTTAAAATTAATATATATCGTCAGAATGCAGGGGAACACCTATTTTTTATTTCATTTTCTTGAAGTGTATGTATCAAATGTATGATTTATTATGAAATTAGAAGAACAAAAGTTGATTAAGTCATCATTAATTGCATATTAAATTTAAAAAAATTAATTTCGACAATCAAACAAATTATGACATTTTCTTAGGCCAAAATAACAAACTTAACATTAACTTTCTTCCTTCAAAAGTTCATATATTAAAGTTAAAAGTATGTAGTTTGACAGTGCATCATTTGTTTACATTTTAAAGATGTCATCATAGTAAAAAATTATAATTCATTTCGGTATGTAATAATCTATTTGCACCAAAGTGGTTACTGCATAGTAAATACACGGAGGAATTTTTCTACAACTTTTAGCCAGTTGTGTATGGCTCGATGGTCTGTGCTCGTGTCTATGGCATTCAAGGTACCGAGATCGAGTCTCACCTTGGGAAACGAAATAAGATTTTTTTTTATTATTTGTATTGTTCAAATTTTTTTCTTAGTGTATAGATTATACACATGATTTATAATGAAATCTAGATAAAAATTAACTTATGTCTTTATTATTATGTAACAACAAATGTGGTTTATGACATTATACGCATATGGATCTTTGATCGGATTGTGATACCGGTTAGCAAGGTCCTATCATATATTATAAATAATTAAAGATTCTGAGAAAATCAATCAATATATCTTTTAAAAATCAATTATCTTTATTTAATTCAATGCATATAACCTATAATTTGTCATAGTGACAAATTAAATCTAGTTTTAATTTTTAGTTTGTTACATATTTGTTTTTCCTTGAACAAATTGCTGGCAAAAAATCTACTCGTACTTCTCGGGTCTAAGGGTAAATGTTATTAGCACTGACTATTTAAAACCAATTAAGGCCTAAAGTATTAATTATCACATCATGCAAAATAATTTTTTATTATTTTATTTTTCAGTAAGCATCGAAGATATCGACCAATTACCAAATTTATGGTGCAAAATATGGTACGGAGGCTGAATCTTGAAGAACAAAACCGGAAATATCTTGAAACTTCATTTCTGTCTGAGGTACATATTACTATTAAATATGGCTAAAAAAATTGAAATTGTATCACAAACTAAATATTTTTCTATTATAAATTGTTTTAATTGTATTTTTTAATTTGCAGGAAGAAGAAAGTGGAAGTGCAAGACAAAGACATATTGTTCAAGCCAAGGAATTCATTAATGCACGAAGAGGAGTGAACATGAGGCCTCATAAATATCTTATAGACTATTTTAAACACTTAGAAGGCTATAGAACGTGGTAGCCAATAATCCAACATGGCCATATGATAGAACACTATGAATAAACTGTAGTATGGACACTGAGGATATTTTGAGTGGAGGGAGACAAGAACCAAGGAAATGTTGTGTGCAGGTTCAGGTTACACATCTGGTAGAAGTTTTTTTTAAACTGTCTACAGCTTTGGTATTAAAGGACCTGAACATCACAATTTTAAAAAGAACTGAACATTCTACTTCATTTAAAGTAGTACAGTATATGGGCTAGTAAAATCCCAGTGGTCCGAATAAATAATGGCGAAGTTGTCCTGGTTTTTTAACAATCAATAGCTTTCTATTCAGATTAAACATGTCATAAAGCTGTCTACGCTATCAAATTTTATGTGACAAGAAAATGTGATGTGCCCATATATGAACATGATGATGTCATATCATTGCCATATATAGGCATATCACTACCATATTTGGGCACATCACACTTTTTTGTCAAACTAGTTTGATAGTGTAGACATAGCTTTAGATTTAAATGAAGTGTCATCTATTGAAATACAAAGATGTACCTTTTGACATTTAATAAAAAAGATAAAAACCAAAATGTGAATAATAAATACAATTAACTTGATAATAACCAAATGAAATGGTAATCTTTAATTATGGTAGAGTTGATACGAGCTCTGAATGTCCAACATGCTTTTCTGTACATCAATTTTGACAATAAACAATCATAAATTATAATATCTATTCATATTTACTACATAAGCCCTGCTTTATAACAATAGCACGACCAGAACCAACAAGACGGTGGGTTTGTAACCCTTTATACCATACATGATTAAATTATTTAAAACTAAACTATTTCTTATTGTATCTGCTTCAACAAAAAAAGCTAATTGTTCTACAAACGGTACACCAATTATGCTAATAAAACAACAAGTGATGCTGTAGGTGGATAGCACAAACTAAGCCCAGTACAGTTATTTGATATCTGAAAGACAATGAAGTAAAGCTGGATGGAAGAATTTTAGTCTGATATTGCGCTGTCGAGTGCTCAGTGCTGGGTAGCAATACATTTAAATAACAGAATTACTTCTGGAATAATTTAAAACATGGGGGGACCTGCCCAGCATGATATTGTATCATCGAATGTGGTACATTATATATTTTTTTGAAATGATATATATTCTGTTTGCTAATTAATATATTATAAAATTAGCAATAATACAATTATTTACATTATTATCTTTAAAAAAAACCTACCATACTGGTATCTATATAAGGAATATATGTGATATAATCATATTAATTAATCTTTAATCATTTTCAAAACAAATTATTGTTTTTATAAAATATAACCATTTGTGATAGCACTTTTTTCTGATGAAAAAATTTAGTCATCAAAAAGAATTTTTTCTGTTTCTATCTTAAAAACTAGGTAAAAATGTATTATTTCAGATCAGCCTAAAAAAGGTTTTACACACACTTTTTTCTTCACTGCAGTTGGAAAAGCTAAAATCCATGTGGCATTTATTGATTATATCTTGAATATATGTATAGAAATTTATAGTCCACAGTTGGTTTATAGCTTGCTCTTCCAACACGAGGGATCTGACTGCAATTCTGATTTAAGAACATCCTGGTCACTCAGAAGAAACTCTGCGAATTGCGACACAACAGGGTCAGAGTTCATGCTGGCAGCTGCGACTACACGATCACCCCTTTAAAAAAAAATTTCATTTTAAATAAATTCTAAAGATTTAACGTTTTTATATATGTTTTCTAGAGTGGTTCTTGATACCTTAAGATAAAACACACAGCCAACACAAAAATTGATAATTATGAAATTAATCTTACTTTGTATAATAAGCAACAAATTTCAGTTCTTCTAAGCTACCATCAATAATAACATCATCCATGCCATTACTGTACCCTGCAAATCGTACACTTTTCCCAAAAATTTGCGTCCAGAAATAAGGTACGCTCTTCACTTCTGTCTCCTGGTCTAAGACATTTAATGCTGCTGTACGACCTGAGAGAAAAACAAGAAGATAGTTATAAATGTCAGTTTGTGTTTTTGTACATCTTCTTTGAAAAAATGCATTGATGTTCATGTAGCAAGACAAACTAAATCTCAAGAGCTTAAGCTACATCTGTATTTTAAAACTGCCTTATGACATGTGGCTATATTCAGCACCACTTAAGAATGGTTTCCACTAGGACGCAACACAGGAACATAAGCCATAAGGTAAGCGAATTGACCAATCAAAAGCCATATATTTTTCCAACTGTCGCTTGTGATTGGTCAATTCGCTTGCGTTGCAGCTCATGTCCTTGCGTTGGTTGCATCCCAGTGGGAACCAAGCTTTAGGCTATTAGGGAAATATAAATTCTCATATATAAGTTACATCCTTTAAATATTGATTATTTATTTATTGACTTTAGTGAAATACTTATTTAATAGAAATATTCAACTTGATTCAGATAGGTAATATATAGACATTGAAGCCTGCTGCTGTAAGAAGCTTAGATGGTTGCTGTTCCTCAGCTGAGAGGTTGTAGACAGAGTGTTTACAACTCACCATGTGCATGTGCCATCTGCCAGTGTCCTATTGATACCTTTGCATCATCAGCAATGCTCAATGGGAACTCCACTATATCTCCAGCAGCATATATATTATCCTTATTAGTTTTCATAGTCTGTAAAAAATGATACAGGTATGAAATTATATAAAGCTTTTTCTACACTATCAAACTTTATGTGACAAAAAATGTGATGTGCCCATATATAGACATGATGATATCATATCAATACCATATTTGGGTATATCACATCACACTTATTTTTTTCACATAAACTTTGACTGCACACGTGCCAATTCATGTGGTAATGATTTTGTCCTGTTCTATTCTCTACCAATATACTGTAGCAGACTATTGTTACCACTTTTTAAGATAATTTATAAATTCCTACTATCTATTTCTTTCTTTGTTAAACTAGTGTATTTTATTTTATTTAAAAATGTTTTATTTGATTTCAATTGGCAAATCTACAGCGGGGAGTAGATACAAAACAAGACAAAAGAACATGACAAGGTCCACAAGAACCAATTACAAACAATTCTTAATTTGGATTTAAATAAAGATAAAGAATTTTTAATATAAAAAGAAAAGTGTAAAAACTTCTCTGGTTTGGTTACTTTGATGTACCTGTTCTGTACATTATCAAATTTTGAAAGAATTTCATTTAGCTTCGATTTTGTATAGATGACAAATTTCGTTTTTGTAAAAGCACAAGTTAACGGAGTACTTACTCGAACGTTTCGATCTCTATCAGAGATCCTTCTCAACTGACTGCGGAGTGTTAATGCAGCTTGGTCATTCTTGACGTCATCTGTTGATGACGTTGGGGAAACAGGGAGGGCATTACAAACACGAATTAATGATCACAAAAAAGATGTTACAACAAACACGGGGGGAGTAATGACTAGGGCCTCCAGAACATCCACATCTTCGATCATACACAAATCTGCCATTACAGAACATGTCATAAAACACAATCATGTACCGAACTGGGAGGCTACCATCTTAACCAAAGAGCCTAAACGCAAAGACAGACAGATTAGAGAATCATTACATATAAGGAGAAATAAAGAGAAGACCATGAACCGGGACACTGGAGCCCACGAACTCTCGCATTTGTACAATGATTTGATAGACACATCACCTGGCCGAGCCCCGCACAACCTCCAACCTACAACCGGAGGCGTACAACGTCATCAACAGATGACGTCAAGAATGACCAAGCTGCATTAACACTCCGCAGTCAGTTGAGAAGGATCTCTGATAGAGATCGAAACGTTCGAGTAAGTACTCCGTTAACTTGTGCTTTTACAAAAACGAAATTTGTCATCTATTATCAAATTTGTCATTAAGAATTAAGAATTGCTTATTTCTTTACCTTGTCTACTATGACAGCTCCCCTGTCATTCATTACAACACCGCTATCTTTCAAGAACTCCGTTGATGGCGTCACACCAATGCCAACAACACACACATCGGCAGCAATCGTTTGTCCGTCTTTCAACACGGCTTCTCTTAATTTTCCCTCTTCTCCTTTCAGCTCGGTCACTCCATTGTTCATTATAAATTTGACATTCTTTTCTTCACAAAGCTAAAAAAATAGTAATACAATTTAAAAATATTTTTTATACACCGATTATACTGTACCTAAATTGATAGTTCTCATTCAAAATGATACATATGCATATATAGTCATTAAATTTATGGTATTGTGGTATGAATCCACCCTGGAATTAGTAAGTGAATATTGTATTGTTTACTGTTATCTAAAGATATGTTAAAATATAAATGCATAAATAAATATTTTCTGAAATATATAATATTATAATGGGGAGAGGGTAAAATTGCAGATACTTACCTTTTGAAGAGCGCCACCAATGTCTTTACCTAGACTTGCTTCATACGGTACAGTTGACCGTCCAACAATGGTGACACTGCTTGCCTTGTTGGCCAAATAGGCTGCAACTTCCACCCCTAAATAAATTTAAGTAATAACTTTAGTGAGGTGACATAGACAGTTTTGTGTGAGTGACATTATATTAAAATGCAATGTTCAAATTTGGTTTGTTTATATATTTAGGTAAATTGTCAAGGATAGCCATAAGCAAATTCATTCACTATCCTTCTCAAAGGTGGCAGTCCTGTTCGTTCACAATACACACATATACACAAGATGCTCTACATAAACAAAGTCTTATTACAAGTCTTTGGGAGTGGAGTTTGTCATTAGAAAAAATCCTGACATGACAGGACTTGAACCCAGGACCCTTGAACCCAGGACCCTTGGATTGGTAGCCAAGCATTATAACCACCAAGCCACAACTCCACTCTATTTGGCTGCAAATGAGACTGTAGTGTTAAGGAAGTTGTGAAATGTGAACTTACCTATAAATGAGGCTCCAATTATTACTACATTCTTGCCTTTAGCATTAGCTACAATATGGTTACCATCTTCTGGAGTTCTCAGTAAACAGACATTTTCCAGGTCAGCTCCAGGAATTGTAAGCTTTCGTGGTCTAAAAATAGTTTACCATGTGTAAGTCATCATCATGTGGTTTGAATAGATAAAATACTCTGTCAGTAGTTATGTTAAAACAAAAGATATTTTTCTTATGCTCTCTCTACACTATCAAAATTTATGTGACAAAAACAATGTGATGTGCCCATGGACATGATTATGTCATATCACTACAATATTGGATATTGTCATATGTAGGTCAGGCTTATATTTGGTTTTGAGAGCAAGGAAAGAGAAAGTTGGAGGATGGGTGTAAGTTTGGAGTGAAGTGGTAGAAGAGCATTCCATCCGACCTCCACACAAATTTTAATCATGATGTACTTACTTGCCACCAGTTGCAACAACAAGCGTGTCATAGACTAACGATTCTCCATTTTGGAATTTGACAGAATTCAGCATTGTATCAACTGATACAGCTTCCATGCTGGTCTTGACATCAATGTCATAAACACTAAAGAAGTCAGCCTTTCTAAGAGCAAGAGAATCTGCAGTGGCATCAAGGGCCTGCAAGATTTTAAAAGTACATTATTATTGGAGTTTATTATCTAACAGCGATGATTAAATAACAGGATTGTGAAATTAATTGGACAAAAAAAATTGATGTGCCCAAATATGATATGACATGTCCATATGGGCACATCACATTTTGTTGTCACATAAGGTTTGATAGTGGAGACAGAGCTTTAGATTATTTAACTGTTTATGCATCACACACTGTATACATAACAAAACTATAGCCAGTGGAGTAGTAGTGTAACGGTGTAATTTTAGTGTATCCGTTACTATACCATATAGTCTCAGCGGCAGGATTTCACACAGTCACAAAATGTACCAACAGCAAATATGGTTTATGGTCAGATACAGCTTTATTTAAATATGCAATGTAATACAGTCTATTCTGGCTATATTACATACCTTTTCTTCTCTCCATTATAAATGTTTTATTCTACCAAGCTCTTTTCCTTCTCTTTTTCTCCTCTTACCAGTGCATCCATATTTTAAGGAACGGTCCTAATTAATATGCATGTACTGGGAGGGGACTATTTAGTAAAGGGAACATTCCATGATGATGAGGAAACAGTAATTGATTAAGGATGTGGGTTATAGGAGAGTGAATAAAGAGTACCTAGGGATAGGAAGAAACCACTAGGAATGTTAATAGATGGAGTAGGGAGAAATAGTGAAAAAGGGTTGTTGACCTGATGGTCAGAGTGTTACATTATTCCCTCTCTACCAAAGAAGTGTCCCACTTCGTATATTTAAAATAAAAGATAATTGTAATATAAAAGAAATTAAGTAATTAAGTAAATGCTGAAATTAAAACTGTATGCTAATTAAATTTAAGAAACAAAATCAAGCGTAGTAAAATATTTGTTCCCTGCTAGGGCGTCTAGCATATCCTCAATTCTGGGGAGGGGGTGGCAGTCTTTAATAGTGTGGGTATTGAGTTTTCGATAGTCTACACAAAAACGGTAAGACTTATCTTTTTTCTTTACCATTACGACAGGGGAGCACCAAGGACTATTGCTAGGTTCAATAACGCCTTTTTTCAAAAGGTCTTGAATTTGAGAATTAATTTCGTCCCTAATTTTTGGTGAAGTACGATATGCTTTCTGTCGAATTGGTTTAACATTATCTGTATCAATAGAATGGGATATTATGTCGGTGTGGCCAAAATCGGTTTTATCCTTACTGAAAATATCGGGAAATTGATTAAATAAATGGCCTACAGCAGTCGACTGGTCCTTGGTTAAATCACTAGGTAATACACATGGATTAATTGTTGTATGAGGGGCCTTATGAATATTAGGTTCTTGAGAAACAGTATGATCAACATCATCTACAAATGCATTTGTGCAAATAAACTCTAATGGAGAATTATCGCAATTGGTACCTGCTGTTGGTTGAATAATAGAAAATAATTTATTACAGAAATCAATTTTGACTGAATATTTGTCTAGA
Source organism: Antedon mediterranea (assembly GCF_964355755.1). Classification (NCBI taxonomy): domain Eukaryota; kingdom Metazoa; phylum Echinodermata; class Crinoidea; order Comatulida; family Antedonidae; genus Antedon; species Antedon mediterranea. The sequence goes on from NC_092672.1 coordinate 34,571,509, forward strand.
AAATCGAGACCTATAATGAAAGACCTAACAACATTCTTAGCTACCAAAAATAATTGGGTATAAGCAACATTATTAATGAAAAATGGAATTTCAACCGTTCCTACAATATCTAAAGGAGAACCATTTACTGACCGTGTTAAATACCTACTATTACTAGTACGAGTAAGGGTATGCTCAGCATGAAGATGAGTTAGGAAGAAATTATAATTTACTATTGAGACCTGAGCACCTGTATCTATTAAAGCATTAACAATCTGGTTGGATACAAAAATGGGAATTTCGGATTTATTGTTTAATCGAACTTGGAGCCTCTGATGATCAATATAAGAATGGGTAATAACATTCTGAGCTGAGAATTGCTCCTTCTTCCCAGCTCTTCCTAGTTTTCCGGTTGATTTGAGAAGGAGACACGCCTATTAGTATGAGGGCTATTACTACCTGAACGATTATGAGGGGAATTTTCACGATTATGTCGTGGGTAAGGGCTTCCAGATCGCCGAGGAGTACGGTAGTGAGGAGATTGGGAGCGATTGGAATTATGATATCGGGGTGATTGAGATCTATTATTGTAGTAGTGTGGTGGACCAGGGCTGTATGACCTGGTATTCCGTTGGTCATAACGGTAGGGGCTTGGACTACTACGACGATCATGAGATCTACGATTATAATCACGGCGATGATGATACGGACTTGGGCTGCGTCGGTCGTGCCAGCGGGGTCTGTTTGCATATTCGGGAAATCTACTTCTACTAGGTCTATCTATATCTATAGTTAATAATTTATTGACAGCATCTTTTAGAGCCATGACCTCTTGACGAAGGTCGTCTGTCTGAACCATATGAACAGGGGCTGGGGATTGTGATGATGGACCATAAAATTGAGTGGCCTCTTTTGAATATTCTATATTTTGGGCCACGCGCAAGGCTTGTGTAATGTTTGTTACACCATGCTCATGGCATTTTTGACGCAACTCTGTATCCAAACCAGCAATGAAACGTCTGAAGATTTCGCCATCTTGCGCAACCTGACCATAAGTCGGGAAGACCTCGCGTACCAACCGAGCAATGTCGGCGGCATAAACTTGTAAAGACTCCCCAATTCGTCTTGGTCGGGACGTGAGAGATGATCGGAATGCCAGGTGTTTTAGTGAATCTTGGTCAAAGGTTTTAATTAATTCAGCTTGCGCTAATTGAAAGTTAGTTTTGATTCTGTGGGGCAAATTATCCCAAAATGTGAATGCAGCTCCCGATAAACGTGAAGGTAAAATACGAGCCTTTTCGGCTGGGGTCGTTGCAGGATTTGCTGCATCGAGAGCTACCTCAAGGCGCCGGCACCATACCGAAAAATCTTCGGTGCCATTACCCAGGAAAAAAGGGGGTAAATCAACTTTATATGGAACGGTGTGAGAATTTTGAGAAGAGGCGTGACTTCTATGTAACGGGGACGGAAGGGTTATCGAGGGGGATGATGGGGTAATCGGGCTGGTATCTGTACCAGGTATCAGACTGTGTGTAGAAATTGGGGTATTAACAGCCGTATTTCCCGAACGTAAAAACATGTTACAATATTATTATATCTATACCTATATTATATCACCCGAAGAAAGAGGAGGTTATAGAAAAGAACTAGAAATGATGGATCACTTACCACTTCGTTAATATTGTGTTCAAATCAAGTTGAATATACTGTGGGCTATCCAAAATAATGTTTAAAAATAAATCAGCCAAGCCATCCACAAACAAAATGTTTATAAAAAGTTCCATCTGCGACTCAAAAGTATTAAACAAATTTTATACGTATCAAAGTTCGTATAAAGCGTTCAAAATAAAAAATGTCAAAAAAAAGTTAAACAAAAGGTCGCAAAAACAGTTAATGATCAATAGTAAAAAATCATCTTCTTTTCGGTCTTCGTTCTTCGTCTCTTTGCCTCGGTGTTTTTTTCTTCTGTCTTCCGTTTTCTATTTCTGGGGTTGGTCCTGCAATTGTTTCATCCAATAATCTTCTTTTCTTCTTCTTTTGCTCTTCTTTGTCTGTGTTCATTCATCCATCAGCATCTGCTGCTCCACAAATTCCAAATCTGATCCATCTTCTTGTTTTTTTTTTCTTCTTTTTTCTTTTTGTTTTATTGGCTTCTGTGGGTCCAAATTGGTGTGGGAACCAGTTGTAACGGTGTAATTTTAGTGTATCCGTTACTATACCATATAGTCTCAGCGGCAGGATTTCACACAGTCACAAAATGTACCAACAGCAAATATGGTTTATGGTCAGATACAGCTTTATTTAAATATGCAATGTAATACAGTCTATTCTGGCTATATTACATACCTTTTCTTCTCTCCATTATAAATGTTTTATTCTACCAAGCTCTTTTCCTTCTCTTTTTCTCCTCTTACCAGTGCATCCATATTTTAAGGAACGGTCCTAATTAATATGCATGTACTGGGAGGGGACTATTTAGTAAAGGGAACATTCCATGATGATGAGGAAACAGTAATTGATTAAGGATGTGGGTTATAGGAGAGTGAATAAAGAGTACCTAGGGATAGGAAGAAACCACTAGGAATGTTAATAGATGGAGTAGGGAGAAATAGTGAAAAAGGGTTGTTGACCTGATGGTCAGAGTGTTACAGTAGCCTTCAATGAAGTTTGCTCCTAAATGTTAGAAGAAGTTTGTATTTTTTTTTTTATGGTTTACTCTTCACTATAAAATCTTAAAATAGCATCGCACCTTGCTCAACTTAGGTCTGTCGTATGGTACATGTCCTTCTTTAGTCGCCATCACTAATTGACCTTTGAACCCTTCCTGCCTCAAAGTCTCTGCACAAGTAGTAGCAGCAGCTCCTAGAAAAAAACAAAAATGTTGTTGACTTTGTGCTAATGTTTTTGCACCAAATCTCTGTCTACACTATCAAACTTCATGTGACAAAATGTGGACATGATGTCATATCACTACCATATTTGGGCACAGACTAGGATAAATACGTACCTCCTCCTATTATTAATATTTTCTTGTCCTCATCAGGAGACTGGCAAGTCATCTCTTTGATCCGTTTATGTGATTCCTAGAGTGATAAAATCAAATGACTACATTGTTGACACAAAACCTATTTTTCTAATAATTAGCAGCTAGTAATTGAGTAATTAAGAGAGAATTTTCTTTTTTGTTAATCTAAAAATCAAAATCATAAAAAAAAAAAATTCAATCTGTTAATATCAGGAGAAAAATATATTTAAGTAGTAATTGAGTATGAGTTTTAATTAACAATTTTATAACGTTTAAGAGAATTGTTCAAACAACAGTTGATATTAACATCAATAAAAGTGAGAGATAATATTAGGAAACAAGTTCTTTAATATAAGACATATCTTATGAGAGTTACTAAAAAAAAAAAATAATAACAAAATTAAGATATTATGTCATCACTATCTTACTTTATTATTACATGTCACAATGACATCATCTCCTTCAACTTTGACATCAAATTTAGGAACGCTATCAAGTCCAGGTGACTCCTCAATATCGCCTGTTTTACTGTTAAAACAAGCGCCGTGCCATGGGCAACGCACATGACCATTACTTAAAACCCCTGTAGATTAAAATAAATTGTAAAAAAAATTGAAGATTTTTTTCACTTTTTTTTAATATATGCCATTTTACAATATCACATAATAGAATATTAAAGATGTATTGTCCCTTTGACAAATCCCAAAAAAATATTTTTTTTAAATATTTCGAAAAAAAGTGGGTCATTTTGAAGTATCATTATAGTTATTAACTTTCACCAAAAATTAGTCGAATCTGTGTAAAAACACCTTCTCAACTGCGACGAGTTGTAAACAATCCTAATTAGCATCATGCATAATGCATACTAATGGTTTGAAATCTCTGGGCCTGTTCGTAGGGGTTGAAAATACCAGCTTATTCCCGATTTCCGTTCGCGTGATCCAATTAACTTTTGCCTCAGGCTACAAAAAATTCGAGGTAAAATGTTCACCAAATTTGCAGGTTATTTCAGCGATAATCCAATTATACTCGGCCTTCGAGGATAATAAATCTCAGATAGAGGCAATGTGTCAAATTTTGACAAACGTTTGCTGCCTAGGCCCGTCATTTCTCCTACGAAGCTCTTCCATACACGCTTCGAGAGCGATCGTCAGCTAGTGCTGTCCTTGTTGGTGTAGACCGCTTAGTAGGCCTAGCTGGTCGGTGGTGTTTCATGTAACATTGGGCTCAAATTCTTCGTCAAGGAGTAAAATAATGGTCGTCAGGAGAAGGCATATTTCGGCAGGATTATCGGCGTTAAGAGGCATAAGGTTTGTCGCAAGGATAAGCAGTGTAAAAGGTAGCAAGTAATTGTTATTGTAAAGAAAGATCGCGAGTAAAAAATATACAACACGAAACTAGCGTGCGAAAATGGGGTCGTAGGTTGTAAAGACAACTGACCTTAAAACGTAATTTCCGGTTTGTGATTCGTCGATTAAGCAAATAAGCGGTTAAATATTTCAAGTACGAACAACGCTCAATTTATAACCCGAGGCATGGGTGAAATTAAGCGCTTATTTTAACCACCGTACGAACACGATCTTTGTTTACTTTCGCTCGTGACGATTTTCCAGACGAAATGTAATCAAATTAATTTACCTGTTAATTACGTAAACTTGTTGTTTTTGGCTCGAATTTTTGACAAAGTGAATAACTTTAATATTACTTTGATATGGCCAATTTAAATTTAGAACATTTTTTTTTCATTTTTTTGTGTTTCAAGGGACAATAAAAAAAATTATTTACCTGAAAAAAAATGTAATTTAAAGCAAAAAAAACAATGGTTTTTGGTTGAAATTAAATGTTTCTTTTGTGTTTTTATAAGTGAAATAACTGCAAAATGGTCGGTCTATTTAAAGTCTGATTTTATTAATCTTAATTTGTCCTGTTTTTGGGGACATCTTTAAGTTCTGAGAGGAAACCAAAAGTAACAAATACAGCCGTTGTGTAAGAAATTATGATAGGTGTGTGAAGACAATGATTGATATAGTCTGGTATATTAAACTGATTGCAACAATAGGCTCTTCATACAGATTGATTGAATACAAACAACTGTATATTTACCTACAGTAAACAACACTGTAATACCTTAATTAATGCCTAGTGTAAAAAACGATTCATTATCATCATCATCATCATATATAATATTAAAAAAGGTGAAGAACAATTTTTAACAACCTACTGCAGAATGCAGAAGTAAAAAAATTGCATGTATGATTGATTTTCTCATATTTACCATGTTTCAAAAATCATATATTATAATATTATTATAGATGTGCAGGTGGTAACCATGTAAGAACCGAATTATTATGCATCATACCACCAGTATAAATAATAAATGCATTGCTTAAATTTTCTTTATGGTATAAATTATGAAATCTTGGTTGCTATTGCTACGATTATTCAAACAATATTTGTTTTCATATTCATGGAAAGTTATTTTTAGACAAATTCAGTTTAAAGAAATTATTGATTAGTTCAAAAAATAGATATTATTAATTACTTGCAATATAAAATTGGGTTAATTTTTTTTTTAAATTACAAATCTCCACACAGTGAGCCATTATATATTTCACTTGTTTTTACAATGTTAATACTGTATTAATAAATTTTAATGCATAGGAGATTACATTTCAATTGTTCAAAAAATAAAACAAAAATGAACAATTTCACACGTAATGGGATTTTTGCTTGTGTAAAGTATTGTACTGTAAAATACTATTCCTAGTTATACATATTTTAGAATATCGTCTTTTGTTTATTATAGAAAATTTAATATATGCAAAGAAATGCAATGATAGAGCTATATCATCTATTGATTTTATAAAAAACAAAAATACTTTAAATAACCACAGGTGTAGGTGTATATGATTTAAATTTGTATATTTGTAAATTTGAATATTTACCTTTAATAAGTGGAGCACCATAATGGGAACATTTGTGGCCAATTGCGCTGAATTCGCCGTGTTCACGGATAAGCAGTGCCTTCCCAGAACTCACTTCAACCTCTTTCATCCTACAATAAGAACGCATTCAAGATTATATTTTATTTATTTTTTAAAAATTTTATTCAATTTTCAGGCACACATACATGACAACACAGCGGTGCAGCACCCTGAGTGCAAAGCACTATCGAGATGGCTCTCCATATACTGCACTAGAACATATAAGACACACATATACACAAGATGCTCTACATAGACAAAGACTTATTATTAAGTCTTTGGGAGTGGAGTTGTAAATTGTCATGAGAAAAAAACCCTGACATATGACAGGACTTCAACCCAGGACCCTTAGATTGGTAGCCAAGCATCATAACCACCAAGCCACAGCTCCACTCCATATAAAGAACAACACCTCCTATATTCAGGGAAAACCAATATTCTGGGAAAATCCATATTCAGGTAAAAACCCTTATTTATGGAAAACACCTATTCAGGGAAAACTCTATGTTTAGAACACCACTATTCAGGGGAACTTATGTAGAGGACACCATTGATCAGGGAAAACCCTTATTCAGGAAAAACCCACATTCAGGGAAAACCCACATTCAGGAAAAACCTATATTCAGGAAAAACCCATAATCAGGGAAAACCCATTCAATACTTGTATTGCACATTGTTTTACAGAAATGTTAATTGTTTAATACAGTACTATTTTAACAAATAATTTACAATACAATATCTTACACTAGTTGAGATACCCCTATTCAGGGGAACCTCTATGTATGTGAACCCCTATTGCTACCCTTAATTTGAGCGCCATATAGATACTTACTCTCCATCTTTGAGGTCATCTACTTTGCATACTTTTACATGTGTCACAGACACTTGCTTCTTGTTGTCAACACTGCTACCGTTAGATGCACTTCCTTTTTTGGAACTTTTAGCAGATACTGTATATAAAAAAAAAATTCACAAAAAAATGTTAATATTAAATTAAATATATAAATTAAGGCCGTAGTAACAACTTTAAAATATAGGCTATTTTACTAGCTGTTTGATGATATCCTCAAAATAATAATTAATAAAGCTCTTTCTACACTACCAAACTAGTGTGATATGTCCAAATATGGTACTGTAGTGATGTTTTTAAATATGGTAGTGATATGTACATTTTATGCAATATTATGTACAACGTATTCTTCATGGATTCATATTGTTATTAAACAAACAATTTTAAATATCAACAGAATATACTTGCACTGTTCTAACAGCACACATATTTGTTTTTTAGTAATAACAACATTTATTCAACATCAACAGACATTGTTTATGGTCAAGACACACAGACGCCAAAGTGGCTTGTCTTTGTAGTCCCTAAGATATTTATTTATTTTTGATATGACATATTCATACAGAAAGTTTATACAATATAAATAAACACATTCATTTTTCATTATTATAAAAATTGAAAGTAAAAACAAGAGAGGTACAAGATGACCAGTACAGCTTGTTTTAACTTATGTTAACTAATTAGTTATAATATAAATATTATCAAAATTAGCTATAGTAGGCCTACTGCATATTGTACATACCATTTTTGCTGACAGTGCCTTCATTAGATGCTGATTAAGAAAGATTAAAAAGAACACGGTATTTAAAAATTCATATAATAAGTATTAATATACTGTACTACATTAAGCTCTATCTACACTATCCAATTAATTTGACAAAAAAAAAAGTGTGATGTGGTAGTGATATGCCCAAATATGATAGTGATATTACATCATGATGTCCATATATGGGCACATCACATTTTTTTGTCACATAAAGTTTGATAGTGTAGACAGCTTAAGAATTCATGTTTATGTAAGACAACAAATAATCATCTGTGTGTCCATATTTCCTCTATAACTTCTACATCATTAAAAAAAAAATTATTCTACAAAATAAAATAATAGAATCATTATAAACTTACCCCCGTTCCCACCGTTCTTTGACGAAGAGCTTCCCATATTAAACACAGTAATCCACACTACAAGCAAAGCAGTCTAACTGATTCTACTGAAGAATGATGGTCTTTACACAAACAGTAATACCTGGCAATCAATTCCCCTCAAGCAAACTTAATCTATCGCACATTCACACGAATTGTATTGAAACCTGCAAGATATAATAACATCAATACTTAAGTACAGTTACTTAACTAAACAAAATAGCATGCAGTAGGGAGCATTGAGCAACAACATTCAACTAATGAACTCAAATGAATAGGCCAATTAAAAAAACAAAACACGTACTGATTACCATGGTAACACTATCATCCACTCTTCTTATCCAATATGTTGGGAAAGTGCAGTTAGAATTAAAAAAAGGTCATGAATAAATAAATTTAAATTTTACTAAAATACCTAATCATTAAAATAATTAATTTTGATGTTGAAAATGTTTGTAGTTGGTCGCTTTTTTGTAGATACTTTAATTGTAGAACGTGATGTGCCCAACTATTAAATATGGTAGTGATATGACATTATTATGTCCATATATGGGCACATCACATTTTTTATGTCACAAAGTTTGATAGTGTAGACAGAACAACAAAAGTGTCCCCTTGTAATTATTATTTTGTTAATTACTAGGGGCCAGAGGCCTAAAGTAAATAAAGTCAGGCGAAATAGTATATTTATTTGTACACTGTAATTTGATTTGAAAAAGAAATGACTAGATTAATATTCGGCTAGCTGTGGTGGTAAATTTGTAGGGTTTTTGAGGTATGTGAAAACAGAAAGTCATGGATGGGTTAGGTATTCAAACAACCAAAAACTTATCATATGAACTGATTTTATTTATCTAAATGACAATGCTTCTTTCAGTGAAACCCAGGCAAAATAACAAGAATTGGAAAATATTTTCTATCAAAATGCAATTTGATATTCTACTGTATTATAGCTGTAGTAAATAAAAAATGTTTAAGTTGTGTAGAAACTTGTGAAAAGTTTTTACAATATTTTGGCATCATAATAGTAAGCTTGGAAATATGCACAAAGCACAATAGATTATGCTTATTGAAGGTGAACTTGCTCCAATTAATCACAATAAAACTTGAGTTTAAACCATGGGATAATCTATTGACCTTGAAGATGATTCAGCAATTCACATTTTTGATACATATTTTTTGTTATATTAAAGATATGTTGTCCCTCTAAAAAAATAATTTGTTATTAACATCATTTTAATGTCACATAGGCCTAACAGTTATTCTATTAGTATTATTCACTTTGACCAAAAACTGGATCGAAAAAAAAAATTATTTTCAAAAAAATGTAATTTAAAGCAAAAAACACCTAAATTGTTTGTTAGACAATGGTTTTTCCTTGGTGGTGCACCATGCCTGCATATTATGGATTGATTGTTTGTAACATACAATATAATAATATATACAATTTACACAATAAACAAAATATATTTTGATAACCCTTTAATTAAGTTGGAACGCAGTCACTATGCACTGTGATCAAACTTGTTTTCCTTAACAAAAAAACATATCAGGGCACTAACTTGCCTGGTGCAATTTTTACCTCCATCCAAGCCTGGTCCATTCAGCCAAGCGACATGCCCCTCCCACATGTACCACCAGCCTGATTCAGTGATTTCTCATATTATGTGAAATTGGCACTAATGTGCCTACCCGCCGGCTGCATGACTACCACCAGCCTAGTAACTATGCCACTCTAGGTTACCTACTACCTCTAGCTAGTCCCTACTTCAAGTATTTGTTCTATGTTATGTACACATTATTGAATTTAAACAAATCAAAAAAGTTAAATCACTTACTAATTGAATCAATAGCTTCTCTACGGCTGTGATCCCAGCTCGTATTATTGTTGACTCGTCGTCGTTTGTTTGCTTTATGATTTATTGAGTTCCGCCGGCGGTTGTCTGATCTCTAGGCCGGCCGCTCTTTGGTAGTGTGCAGTCAAGCGTGAACATGTCAACAATACCACGAGGATCGAATGGCCTTTTCTCCAAATAATGACATCATAGTCCAAGAAGTTTATCTAACGCTGACCAGTGTCCACTTGACACTTTAATTACAAAACTTTACAAAGACAATACTTGATTTCAATGCAGAAATGCTGTGTGTTTATTTATTCTATAATACATCAAATATGTATCTAAAGAAACAGTTATATAAAACCTCTATACACATTTTCAAAATAAAATTTACAACAAAAAAAAGGAACGATAGTTGGATTCCATCATAGAACCAAGTTCAAGATTGTTTATGACCGAGTATAATCCCATGTTTGAGTATAATAATCCCACCCTAACCTACGAATTTACAGTAGGAGAAATTCAGACACAAGTCTTTGGTTAATTCCATTATTAATGAATACAATATGAATATTATGATCCAATTCTGTAATTTCTTCCAAAAAAATTCATACCCAGACCTAGGGACTATAATCGGTCATGTGCAGTACTATTTTATACAAAATGTAACAACATACAATAGCTCCTCTCGTATATAGCTAAGCAAACAACTTTGATATTCATTTTAAGCACTGTCACTCTACACTATAAAACTAGTTTTTACAAAAAAGTGTGATGTGCCCATATATGGTAGTGATATGACATCATCGTGTCCATATATGGGAACATCACATTTTATAGTGTAGACAGAGCTTCAAAAGCTTTAAAAATTACAAAATTGTTACAAGAAATCTGACAAAGCATAATATACACATTACAATTATGTTAATTCAAATGCATAACAGATTCAAATTTTTGCCAAAATTAATTTTACATTAAACCATAGACAAATGAAACATAGTTCTTCATTTCGAAATAAATTTCAAATATTTCAAAATAAAGAATTTATATCAACAGTATTATAATTAATTTTTTATTATACTGTAATAATTTTTATAAATCATATGGTTTCATAGCAATTGTTTTTATATATACACATCCTAAAACTAAAACAAATTCATTAATAGAGTGCCACAATTTAATAGGCCTGTCATTAATTTACGTATAATAAAACATTATGAAAAAACATGTTTTATATAGACACAATTCAAAATTTACCACATTTACAATCTCATGATTAATTATAAAAAGCATTCAAATATTTTCCACTTTATGTTGGCTTTCACATAATCCATCCAGTAAATTACCAAGTTGACAATAAAACATAAAATAAATAATATAAACAATTGATTATTAAACTGAATGAGTAGGGGAGTGCCCTGCTAAATATGGATTGGTTATAGTATTAAAACATATATTGCCCCTCATTTTGTACATTGGAAAGTGTCCTCTTAATAGGGATGTCTCAAAAACTTTCACGAAAAAGAATTCCAATTTGTAATATAGAAACATCATTCATTTTGTGAAAGACAGTAAAATTTCATAAATAAACTAGCTGGCTGGTTATCTCTACATATGTTATTACTGTGTAGTGAAGGAATAAGAAACTCTCTGCCAGACTAAAGCTCTGTCTACACTATGAAACTTTATGTGACAAAAACATGTGATGTGCCCATAAATGGACATGGTGATGTCAAATCACTACCATATTTAGGTACATCACACTTTTTTTTCAAACTAGTTTGATAGTGTAGACAGGGCTTAAGATCAAGTCATCACAAATGATCATAATACTGTACATTCTATCGTAACAAAAATGTACTAAGAGAGAAAGCAATCCATCCAGTACTTTTGTGTTTGCTGCCCTCTGGTGTTAACTTTAAATGTGGCATCAGCTATTTGTAGATTCCAAGAGATTTGGCAAATGAGGCTCCATCACCTTTAGTTGCTTGCTAAAAAAAAAATATAAAAAGGCAAATTATAAATATAAAATTAAACAATCAATTAAACACAATTAAAGCAACAAATTGTTGATTGATTTTGCTATCATGCTAAACTACTAAATGCAAACAGGTTCAAAATGACACTAAAATGTGTTAAAAACCACAAAATTCACCATTAAATTGAACTACCTGTGCCAACTACAAATGACTACTATTTAAGCACCTTAGTATATTCTTACTACTGTACCTTATTGATTTCTTTATGCCTACTTCTGCTCACAATTTCTTCAATTATTTCACCATCTCCTCTCACTAATCTATAAAAAAAGCAATTACATTATCCATTACTACATGTTCACACACCCGTCACCATGGGAAGAACTTGGGTAGTGCACTCCCCCCTTTTGACAGCTAAAACAACATTATGAACCTTTTTTATATCTAGTTTTGACAGACTACTATCATGCTAGCACTCAAAAATTAATGGATACGGCCATGTTGGCCCCAGCTGTGTCCACACTATCAAACAAAAAAATGTGATGTGCCTATATATGGACATGATGTCATATAGTATCACCACCAGTTTTCTTGTCAAACTAGTTTGATAGTGTAGACAGAGCTTAACAGACACCGTTCTGTACTCCCTATTCAAAGCTTCCTGGATCTATCCATGAAAGCATGGCTGTAACTACAATATTATTTACCTATTTCTTTCAGTGTCTGGGTCATACACTCTACGAACTGTATTCTGTTTCTTTTCATATTCTTCCTTTGTCATCGGACCTTTACTTTTAGGTGCTTCTTCTTCAACTTTATTGCCTAAAAACAAATTTGAAATAGTTAAAATAAATATAATAGGATGGGTACCGCTTGATGGAATTCTTGAATGAAACACTTTAAATACAAAGGGATTAAAATGTTTACTTTAGGCTACATTCAATTAAAACAACATTTATTTACTTTCAAAAGACACACACATACAGACATCAGCTACTAAGTTTACATGAAACACTGTACTTAATTAAAACATAATAATAATAATTAATACTAACCCTCCACCTCAGTACTGTTAATTGGTTTTTTTAACGAATTGTCTGATTTTGATTTTTCAGATTTTTTCTCTTTCTTATCTTTCTTCTTTTTCTTATCTTTAGATTTCTTTTTCTTTTTTTCCTTTTTTTTCTTCTTTGATTTGTTCAAGTCTGGTGATGAACTAGAAGATCGTTTTGATTTCTTGTTTTTATCAGAATTTGATTTTGCAGAATCTTTCGGTGATTTTAACGTTTCCTTTTTCTTAGAATCACTTGGATCTGAATCGGAGTGTTTTCGTTTCTTTGATTTGTCTTTCTCTCCATCTTTTTTATCAGAGGAGTGGCTTCTTTTACTTTTATTATCTTTCTCCTTATCGCTCTTACATTCTGACGATCGACTCCTTGATATACTTCTATGCTCTCTCTTTTTATTTAAATCAGAATTCAAATCATTATGTTTAGGTTTTGAAGAAGAATGTTTTGGAGAATTTTTTCTTTTTAAATTTGGAGACTTTGCTCTAATTTCATCAATTTTTTTTCTAATATCAGATATACTTAATTTTGAACTTTTATCAACTTTGTTAGTTTCTGTGAATCGCTCAGATTTATTTTTCGAATCGTCCTCGTTTACTTTTGTTGAATACGCTTTTGGAATTTTTGAATCAGGTTCTGAAGATGACTTGCTTCTTTTTCTCTTGTTCTTTCTTTCATGTTTTTCTTTATCTTCCCTTTTATTGTCCTCTTTATCTTCTCTTTTATCATCCTTTTTATTTTCCTTCTTATTGTCTCTTTTATCATCCTTTTTATTTTCCTTTTTATCTTCCCTTTTATCGTCCTTTTTATTTTCCTTTTTATCTTCTTTTTTATCGTTTTTTTTAATTTCTTTTTTGTCTTCCTTTTTATTTTCCTTCTTGCTTTCCTTTTTATTGTCCTTTTTATTTTCACTTAGTTTCTTATCATCAGTAGCAGGATCTGCGTAAGCTTTTGGTAGTACCGATTTCCCAGTGGCTAGTTTCACAAGAGTATTTCGAGATTCTCGAGTCCCACTAGAAGAATTACTATCCGACGAACTATGTCTTCGTTTATTTGAATTAGACTTTTCCTTTTTGTCAATTTTTGAATCAATTTTTTCAACAGCGGATGCATATGACTTTGGAAGAATCCTGGCAAGAATGTTCTTAATATCTTCATCTTTGCTTTGAGATTGTTTGTCCCTTAGTGATTTTGTTCGGTCAGTATGTCTGTCATCATCTGATGACTGTGACTTTTTGTTTCTGGCACTCCAAGGTCCAGGATTAGTATTGCTTTCTCTAGATTTTGAAGAACGGGTTTTCAAGTCTGTGCTTCTTGACCGAGAAGATAATTTCTTTTCTTTAGATCGTGACCTGCGACCTTCATTTCTTGAAGTGTTATCTCTTTCTTTATATCTATGACTGGAATTCTGTTTTTTAACATTTTCTTTCAGCTCAGAACGAGATGTTGATCGGGAATGCTTGCGTGATGCTGACCTGCTTCTACTTCGTGATCTTGAACGAGCCATCTATATTTACAATTGGCTATAAAAATAATATTATTATTAATAAAATTAACGTTTTCAATAGGTAGATGTCTGTGTACTTTATGGCCGGTTATTATATTCATTTTTCAAGCGTATCCCCAAGTTGGCTAAGCTAGGCTCGTATCCACCAAGAAGGCACCCACTCTCCCCTCTCCTTTACTGCTGGCAGTCCAGTGGACAGCCGGCGATAGGAGTGAACATCGTTTGGTTACTCAATCAACATATTCAACGTGTTACTGTAGAAAAATGGATATTTTTAACATCTAAAATCTTAAATGCGTTACCTTGTATATCTATAACTTAATTAGTATTATTTTACGATGTTTTATAGAAGATTTCATTCCTCAAAATGTGCTAGCTAGGCCTACAAAAATTGAGCATCGCCAATCGCCAACTCGTTCTGGCTGTAGAGGGCGCACATTATAAACACATGGGGTTTTTTTTGGTGAACTTGTTGTTATGTTGTGCACACTTTGGATCATCTCGAGGATAAGTTTAGAAAGTTTATTTTGGTTATAATGGTCCGTTTAAGAAACAGGTAGCACTGTATTTCCCACTAACTATAATTTTTAAATGTCTTAATAGAATATACTTTAATTCGTTGTAGATGATGATGAATTAACATCCACCGGACCTGGCTAAAGCTAGGCCCTCTCCTTTCTGACTTACTACTGGACATGGATGAGGTACACATTGAGATGCAGACAGCACGCAGCACCAAGAGGAAGTGATCCTATTATGAAAAATAGACAAATATTTTATTTTTAATCTTTTAAGTCATGTTTTTGTAGCAATTTTGTGATTTTATTATTTTTTAAAAGGTATCTTCTTTGTGAAATAAACTTTGATGATCAGCGTACAAATATTGCAGTTATGTCAAATGATCTTCTTAATGAAATTAAGCAGTCTGTTGTGACTATGCATGGAGATTATGGGATCGGTTCTGTCATGCCTGGCTTTAATGGTACGTTGAATAAATATACATTTGTTGAATAACCATTCAATTTATTCCAAATAGATTTTAGTCGACAAATTAACAGTACCTCTACAAACAACAACAGAAAATGTAAAAATGCTCAGCTTGGCCCTTGGGGGAACTCTCTCGTAATCACTTCCCAAAATTTTTAATTTAATGATAATGTTATGCGCGATTTGAACGATTTGCGCAATTTGAAATTGCGCAAAAAAAATCCTTGCGCAATTTGAATTGAAACATGTGTTTCAAATTGCACAAGCAACGTATTAAATTGCGCAAGTAATCTGCAAATTGCGCAAGGTTTTTCGACAGATTGTGAAATCATGCACACCCATATTTTTATAGTAATTTCTAAGAATGATTCAAAATTAAAGATAAATATCGCATTTCCTTATTTTAGTAGTGCAAATATTGTTATAAGTTAGCATACCGTCGAAGAACCGACGAAGGAAAACGAAGCGGTGGTGTTCCACCAGGCGGGCGCGGCGCGGGCGGCCGGCTATACTACTCTAGCCTTGCTAGGGTCTGGACTACTGATACTGACTAGGTTACATGGCCTAGCTTAAACTAATATTAAAAAGTGAGTATTAACATTATCTTCATTGAAATGGTCTTATTTACCCTATATAATAAAATACTAAATTTTAAACTCCTCTGCCTAGGCTTAGCCTAGCCATGTATGGGAAAATTTACAGTTTGTTTTCAAATTGCGCAAAGGTGTCATATTGCGCAAGAACTATCTTGCGCAATTTACAAATTGTGCAGCGCAATTTAAAATTGCGCAAAGATTTTCTTGCGCAATTTGAAATTGCGCAAGTTGATTGCGCAATTTGAAATTGCGCAAAAAAATCCTTGCGCAATTTTTAATTGCGCAAGAATTCTTTGCGCAATTTCAAATTGCGCAAAGATTTTTTTGCGCAATTTTAAATTGCGCAAATCGTTCAAATCGCGCATAACAATAATATTGATAAAATGTCATACACTGAGTCCTGGATATCTGGCACAGTATTAATTCCTTAGACCCAGGGGAATATCTGATAAACATACTATAATCATGATACATAGTTTATATCCACTTTAAAACACTGTTAAGCCAGTACTGTATTTAAAAAATGTCTTTTAGTGAAATATTTGAACCCGTATACAAGAATATTCATAGTACGTTCAAGAAGAAGGTCTTACAAGTTTGTGTCTACTGCTTTACCTTTCATGAAGAAACTTCTTGATAAACCCTGCAGAATCACAACATTGCATTGCGGAGGTAGGAAATCAGTTGTTCACTCTGCGTGTTCAAAGGCGAGAAAAAATGTTTTTGAAATTTGTTAAACCTTCCTACACTATCAAACTGGTCTGGTTATCATTTAATTTATCTAATAATTACCATATTGTAAAATGTAAAGCTCTGTTCACATATCAAACTTTATGTGACAAAAAAATGTGAATGTGATGTGCTTATATATGGACATGATGATGTCATATCACTACCATATTTGGAAATATCACACCATTTTTTTTGTCAAACCAGTTTGAAAGTGTAGACCGAGCTTTATGGTGGATTTGTGAGATTTATGGTCAATGCAGAATATGCCACTTTGAATCTGTTATAGATTGAGAAGTCATTAACATTCATTTCAGTATTTATGCATTATATTTAGGGACAATTCGTTCTTGTCAGAAATTCCTCCTCAAATATCAACGCCAACAACTCTCTGCCGTCCTTCTAAAGTGTAAAACAGATCCAGAGCAAAAGAAAGTTAAGGAGTCAATACTGAAATGTACACTGAAGGATGTGGAGGGGGAGGGATGCTTGGAAGAGGAAGAAGACATTGACAGTAGCTGAGATGAAACCAGTTACAGCACCAAAGAGCTATTAAACCAGTTACAGCACCAGAGAGCTACAAGGTGTGGGAAATTGGATTTCCAGGGAAGAGATGCTTCCATGTTCAATCTTTACAAATATAGAAAGGCCAAGCTTATTATACTTATAGGCTAAAACGTACTTGGATGAAATTATATAGATTTCAAATGGTAGAGTTTGGAAGAATCCATCAGTCCTACAATTTGTAGGCAACAAGGTTTTGGAAATCACAGCTGTTACATTTTAAAGACCTATCACAGCTTTTATTTTTCCAAGAAGAGAATTTCTACATTGTATGAGTACCAGTCAGCTGTGGACAGACCACTTTAACACATGCAATTTAAACATACACTTTATTTATTTAAAATAGTTTGCTGAGAACAAGTGTGGATAAACTGAAGCTATAAACTAAAGAGAACAATTTGTTTACAACACTGTATTTCAAATAAAGATGGCAAATATAACTTTTGTATGGTTTACTTTATTTGTTTAAAACTTCTTAATTGTGTGGCAAGTAACAGATTAAAACTATCAAGTTCCTTAACATTAATTACTCTATGGAATTCAAAATTCTAGGCTGTCCTAAAACAGCTCTTCTTCACACAGATATACAAGAACAAAGGTGACCGTAAATACTATTAGATTTCTGATGCCTACTAGTATAGGCCTACATAAGCCCCACCAATAAGCACAAAGCTTCAACGTTTCTGGGCTTGTACTAAAGAAGTGGATATCACATTTTGCAGCAATATTTGAGTCAGGCTTATAGTCCTTTAAACATACACTTTTTAGCAACCAGACAAGTCACGCTTTTTCTTCCCTTTAGCATAAAATCTGGTTTCTACAGGGTCGAATCCCTGCTCTGCGCTGCCATACACCGCCCAGTGAGGCGTGGCTGCCATGTAATCCTCGGCCCGGAATGTAGAGTCTCCTTCACTTTGTTTTAAATCTTGAATCAACTCGTGAAATTTATCATAATCTATCCAAGTATGCCAAATGCCATCTACCTTAAACTGTTGGACGAAAAAGGACAGAATCTTTGTCAATATTGGTTTTAATGGCTTTTGGTAGTAAATCTATGCAAACTGGTAAAACTGTACAGAAACCAATAAATGTACAATTCATGCTAACATTTTCTGAAAAATTCTTAAACTGTATACTATACAATTTTAAAAAAATATTAAAAATTAAAAATAAATTTGTGCTGTTATAAAATAAATGTAATGTATAGTTGCATGCTAAATTTATTGAATAACATAATACAGTATTCGCTTTTATATATTACAAACCTTATATTTCTGTTATTACAGTTATATAGATTTTTTCTTTTTTAGGGCACCACTAGTTGTAAAAGCGTTGTTGCTTGTTTTGTGGTTGTCCCTGTTCCATTTCTTCTCAATTTTACAATTTCAGATGGAATAAAAGAAATAAACTTACTTTTTTGTGTGCCAGCAGAACGCAATTGGAATGAGCATGCTCAGAAGCTATTTCGTAGTCATTCAGACTATTTGCTAAATTTTCTACAAATCCTACGACTTCTTCATGCCAAGGCACATTCTCCATTGTTAATGAACTAGCTTTTGATGTTCCGCAATATGTAACCCCCTTTGAAAAAAAGGATATCATAGAATGAGCATGCTCACAAGATATCATCCAACTATGGATGTTAATACAGTAGTAATATCTAATTTGGTTTTCAATGATAGTTATTATATAACACCTAAAAATAACTAATACTAATAAATTCTTGTTATTTGATAAAAAACAAGTGCCCTATTATTATGTTAAAGATGAAAGGTCATATAACCTTTCACCTCTTGAAATTATTTGTACTATTGCACTCATAAACATTATTTGTATGCTATAGAGTATTCAATGATGGTTATTATAGAGGATTTATAATCTGAATTAGATGCTTTAAAATATAATTGAAACATTATTGGAAATTTAAAAAAAACATGCAGTATAAGAAAAGGAAAAGAAGATATGAAAATACTATGTCTCACCTTGACTTCAATGAAATCTGGTTTTCCTAGGCTGACTAAGTTTGCATATGCATCAACCTCCTCACTATTCCAAGCCTTCACGATTGTCAGACGATACACCGTACGCTGACCCTAGGAAATAACAGTTATTTACAATGATTTCATTCAATTTTAGGACTATTATTATTTTGGACTAGTATTATTCATTATTAAAGTAATGCTGTGATGATTTGTTTACGTCTAATTTCTGATGGATACACTAAGAATCAACATTTGTTTTACATTTACGTGAAATCTGCAGAATTATTGACTGAACATCAATTTCAGTACTAATTATCCCTTAAGACCCTAGGCTTACCTAAGTATTAACAATCATTTTTTGGGTCTATCACTCATTTAGTTCATTCAGGTTTTTTTCTACATACCTTTTCTGATAAAGCTTTTAGGCTGTTAAGGAATCTAGGCCAGAAGTCTCTAAATAGAGGTCTGTCGATCTTCTTTAAACTATCCTTAGTGCTGGCATCAACACTTACATAAAGCTGCGTCACAGGTTCCAATGATCTACAATATAACACACATTTAGTATTATAGAAATTTGTATACCTCAATGGAAATATGATATAGGTCTCGTATTCAATTCTGAACATAGGGTAATGAGCTGTTAGCTCATTTTACTTAAGCCTTGGCATTGTGTGGTACAGTGACCAGTTCCTTTCCACGCCATCTTATCTTCCCTAGTATTTTTAACCAGATACTTATTTACAGCATACTGGGAGTTGTCGAGTATAATCCCAGGGGTATGGTTACATTTGGTGAACATTAGGGGTGGACATTTACTCTTAAAGCTCTGTCTACACTATCAAACTTTTATGTGACAAAGTGATGTACCCATATATGGACATGATGATGTGGATATGGACATCATAATTACAGAACCATATTTGGTCATATCACTACCACATTTGGGCACAACGAGTTTGATAGTGTAGACAGAACATTACGGTACAATAATCCAACACTACACTAATCTCATACATGTCTGATTACCTTATTGCATCAGGGAACTGTGCATTTGTAACAAGGAATGTTGATATTTCTTTACTGTGGAGTAACTGAATAAGTGTGTTTATTTCTGGATACATGATTGGTTCGCCTACTAATGATAAAGCACAATGTTTGGCCGTCATTCCTTCTGCTAGCCTTTCTGGTATCACGCCTGGTACACCTAGAAAAATATGGCAATATATAATGCTGTGAATTAATCAAATTCACTTACTATCTTTTCTGGTTGTCTGGTATTTGAACAGGACAAGTCTCCTTTCATTTCTTATACCAAATTTAATTAGACATATTACTTTTTTAAGCTCTGTCTACACTATCAAACTTTATGTGACAAAAATGGTGATGTGCCCATATATGGACATGATGATGTCATATCACTACCATATTTGGGCACACACACTTTTTTTGTCAAACTAGTTTGATAGTGTAAATAGAGCTTTATACATAATTTAATTAGACATATTACTATAATTTATGAATTTTTGTATAATTTCACAAAAAAGGAAGTTATGTTGAACTTAAATTGAAAGAAAAAATGTTTATTCGATTTGAATACCAGCTTACAGAAAAAAAATGTGTTTATAAATAAATAATATTTATGTCATACCTTTGAATTCATTAATCATTTTGTAATGATTTTGAAGAGCACCCTTAACAACAGTTTCTGGATCATCCATTTTCCATCGCCATTCAGTTCCAACAGGGTTAGTGTGATGTCTGGAACAAAAAAAACATAGATTATTAAAATAACAACTAATAATTAAAAAAAAGTACAAGGCCAGATAGAGATGTTTGTCAAATTTGTTTATGTTGAACAATACTTGGGAGATGTAACAATTTTTTAAATTTATTTTACATCTTTCTGACAATACTATTTTCAATAGACAATTTTTTTCTATAAGCTGGTATTCAAATCGAATAAACATTTTTTCTTTCAATTTAAGTTCAACATAACTTCCTTTTTTGTGAAATTATACACGAACTTGTCACGAACTTGTGTAAAAACAATCAATATTGATTGAACGAGTTGTACTGCACATCAGTCTCGTGTCTAAATAAAGTTTATATATATATATATACCGTATATAAATTTCAATTAGAAATCCTAATTTACTTCTGAGAAGTGAATGTATTTTTTGCCGACATGAAAAGAAACATTTTTCATTAAAAAAAATAATAATTTACAATTCTAATTTACTTTAGCAAATGTATTGTTTGCAGACATGAAATTGAAAAAAAAACAACAGATTTTTGGTTAAAATACAAAAACAAAATTAATTTAAAATCCTAAATTACTTCAGTAAATGTATGTATATCATTAATTTACAGCTTTAATATAATGAAAAATGTATTTTTCAAACATAGTACCAGTCAAGGACATGGTATTCGTTTTAAGTAATGCAAAAATAATTCTCAAAGACTCAAGGTTTTCCGTAAAAAACAAATTAGAACAACAAATTTTAATTAGTACAAAATCAGACAGCACAACCTTTCATAAACATTGAACAATTGTGAGCAAATGTATTTCACCTTGCTCTAGATATAAAGATCTGGCCACACTATCAAATTTTATGTGACAACAATTCTGATTTGCCCATATATGGACATGATGATGAACTAAAATAAAATTAATGAATGTATTATATACAATGACCTAGTATAGTCCAAGGGGTATGGTTACAACAATTGGGGAAATTAGGGGTGAACTTTCACTATACTTTAAAGCTCTGTCTACACTATCAAACTTTATGTGACAAAAATGTGATGTGTGCCCTTATATGGGCCTCATATTACTACCATATTTGGTCACATTACACTTTTTTGTCAAACTAGTTTGATAGTGTAGAGCTTAAGCAGAGCTTAAAGCTCAGATACAGGCATGAATTTTAAATATAATATTTGGTTAATTGTACATAAATCAAATATTTGTAACAGAAATCGAGACGAAAAAACATGAATTTCCCTTAATATGGTCAAATACAAAATTTGGCAAAATTCTTCCATAAAAACCAGGAAGACTTTTTTTCAGTAGTTAGGTAGTTAACCTACTGTAATTCCATGTCTGGTGACTCCCTAGACGGTGAAAAAAGATGGTGGATATACGGTGGATAATTTTTGCTATAGCATGAAAATAAAAATCTGAAGTGAATAAAAATATCAGAAATGTAATATTCAAGTTATATTACCTATATTTAGTCATCTGATAACATTTTTTACCACACCATTTATTTTTCATAGCTTTTTAAAATGCCTCTCTATTTACAAAATTTGTGTACAAAAGAATAGAGATTTTACTGTGTAATTTGAACTATCCCCCCACTGATAAGAAAGTGCTTATTTTCAACAAGCTCGTGTAACACAAAAAAATTATGAAACATAGGGGAAACTATAGATCGACAATTATTGGAATTATGATCAATAGAAATTTTTTGCCCGCACCTGGCCTTTAAAGCTTATGTGACAAAAAAATCTGATGTGCCCATATAAGGACAAACTAGTTTGATAGTCTAGACAGGCAGCTAAAACCAAGGGAGAAAACCATATCTCAAAGACACTAAATACATGTATTTCAGTTAATACAAAGTTTTATGTGATGAATGCCTTTAATCCAGCTCATTATCAGTGGAGGAAATACAAACAAACAAACAAATAATACTTAAAATCCATGAGTTTTCTTTGATATGAGGGGGGTATTTCCCAATTTACTAATAAAAAAACCATTTTATATATACTAACCTCCAACAAAAGACACATTTATTTGCACATGCTAAACTAGGCGTGGTTTCCATACAACGATGACTTTCAATTCCATAAAAAGTATGTTTGTAGCAGCCACCGCGACCACGCAACATACTCTGCAATAACAAACAATAATTGGAAGTATTAAATTTCAATCCAACAATATTAACTGAATGAACTGAGGATTGTTCATTATAATATCTCTATGGTGGGAGCAATGTGGAGGTGGTGTTGTATATTAATAATTAGTGTAGAAAAAATATCAGCCTGATTGGATTTTAAAGTTATGAAAAAAAAAAAAGTAGACTGAGTGAAAAAAATATTTAAAAGTAAATAAATGTTAATTTTTGATACTTTTCTAAAATTGATTGAAAACAGGAGCCTATAAAATAATAAATTTCACTTAATAATAATAACAGGTTTTACAATTAAAAAAAATAGGAAAATGTTTATATTTTAAAGATAAATGTTTCTGTTAGTGTGAATGACCAATCATCTGCCAATAGGGAACTTTCGGTTTGCGAGAACCGATGACCAACGTAGGTCAGGTCAATCGATGTGTCATCGGTCGACGTCTGGTCCTAGAAATCATCAAATTGGTGTCAAGGTGAGAAGCGTGCATGTGCACAACACATTTTATGACATGGTTTGGTCGTCGGTGAGTTGCTGCCCTCTATATCATCAGTTTCAATTTTTAAATTAACCATAAAATGATGTAAACAGACACACCCACATATTTAATCTTCTTTTTTTATATTATAAAATAAATTAAAATATACTTGTTTATATATAGTAACAATAACAATCATACCTACACACAGCAGATGTTCATCTGTAATATTCATTAATGATGTATATATAAACATGATGAATGTATATACAAGTATTAATTGATACGACCTCATCTATGATGTATATATGTATATATGTATATATATATATGTATATATGATGTATATATAAACATGATGAATGTATATACAAGTATTAATTTGTTTACCTTTGTCCACCTACAAAGCTTAACACCTGAATGTGACCCAATTAATTTATAACCTAAAGAAACAAACACAGAAATCATAAATCAACAATAAAGCTGGATAGTTTTAAAAATAATTTACTGTATATCATAGTTTTAATATTCTTTAGTTTTCCTAAAGATATCAAGTAGTCCATTTATAGACAGGTGAGCTTTTATCAAATGCTATAAACATTTATTATTTACTATCTTGCTGATAAAAAAATGTGTAGTGTAGTCCTAAGTGCCTGGGTTTGAAAAATAGGGTAGGATTATGCTTGGATTGCTCAACAGAGTTAGCAGAGTCTTAATTTAGTCTAAGTTAGAGGGTAGGATTATAATCAAGCATGGGATTATACTGTTACTGTACATTAACATTAATGTACAATTCTACTGTACCTTGCTTAGTTAAAGATTTTCGTAGCAATGGTGTTACCATTTCCTTTGGGCCGTTTGTACCTTTCTCTTCTTCTTCCCTATTATCCTAAACATTGAGAATGTTATTATTTTATTGATACACATTATTTGAAGAACAACTAAGATAAAATAAAAGTTATACTGGTTTACAGTCAAAGAACCATCAAATCAATAAGGTAACTATGGTTTAAAACACAAATTTCATGTTGATAGTTTGTCTATACATAAATAGTTTTTAATTGGTACAATCTTAGCCTTTGTAATTGTTCCTCTGACACACTCTTCAAATATACTTGTTCCGGCACGGTTCCGGTCTGGTGTCAAGAAATCAAATATAATGTTTAGTTTTCAAGACGCTCTACGAGGCTATACACCAATCGATATGCACATAGCAGCTGCATGATAACAAAACATTGACATTCAATTTGATTTTTCAGTGCCGGAACCGTGACTGAGCAGGTGTGAAAGATTTTTTTACCTTAGCTTGTTTTAATTTAGTCATAACACTTCCAAGATCCTCCAAATCCATCACTGGTTCACTTGATTTTTTACCATCATCATCATCTTCTTCCTCATCACTTGAGGTCTCATATGCGACCTTCAGTAAAAAAACAAGAATGCCCATAAAAAGGAAAGCAATCCAAAAATAAATAAACAAGCCAAATAAACGCACAATAAAAGCGGAGAAAAAAAACTACAACTAGGGACCCAGCAAAGTGTATCCTCAATAGAGGTGTCTTCAGAATAGCGATATTGGCCATATACTAAAGGAATTGGCCATACTATACTGATAAGCCTGATAAGTCAGATTTTTTTTAGAAGTCTTCTTTAAAAACAAGATGGGGATGGAGGTTGGTTCCTGTGGTAAAGTTTATGTGGATCTTTGGATGCAGAAAAATCCCAAACTTGATCCACTTCTGTTCATGACGGTTAGAAGTCTATTGATACAAAATAATAACTTACTTCTTCATCTCCTTGTCCTTCTTCTTTATTCATTTTCTTCTTCTTCTTCTCACAACATCCTTTATCTTCACTGCATTCACATTTATCTTTGATTTTAATTTGTTTTGGTTCTGTTAATCCTTTCACGACTGGGATTATAACATTCAACAATTTAGATTTCCATGCTTCAAAATCACCTTCAATTCCTTTTAAGAAGAAACATAACATATTATGTACGTGTAATGAACTGATAGTATTAAAACAGTATCATATTAATGCTCATAATAAAGAGGTTAAAGCTCTGTCTACACTATCAAATGTCATGTGACAAAAAAATGTGACGTGGACATAATGATGTCATATTACTACCATATTTGGGCATATCACTACCATATTTGGTACACTTTTTTTGGTCAAACTGTAGTTTGATAGTGTAGACCATAGAGGTTCACTATAATATTTCTATGTGTAGACAGAGCTTAAGTGATATATAAAAAGACAGAATGTTTAAACACTATATACTTCTGTATGAAAGCATTGGTAACAGGGTTTTAAGCTCTGTCGACACTATCAAACTAGTTTTACAAAAAAGTGTGATGTGCTCAAATATGGTAGTGATATTCTTAAATATGGGCATATCCAGTTGCTTACCTGGAGAAACCAGATAGCCATTTTAACCTCCAATGGAGAACATATATTTTTGTGAAAAAAGAGTTTATGAGGAGGGGGACCACACAACATGCAGGCTTCCATACAATAGCACCTTCCTGGAGGGATGTTTAATGTTTTTGGTTACTGATCAAGATATGCTCACTCCTCGGGAGGAAAAGGCCTATGTCAGTTTATCCAGGTAAGCTATGCACAAAAACTGTAGTTACCTCCATGTTTGCTTTCTGTCTCATTTTCGTTACCATCCCCTTTCTTCATGAGTCTCATTGCATTTAGGTCACTTAGCATTTTATCAATTCCTTTGCTTACCTATGGTAATAAATGAATAATTACCGTATATTTCGGTGTATAAGTCGCACTTTTGACACGCAAATTTGACCTCTAAATTAAGGGTGCGTCTTATACACCGGACATAAATGCCTCACCACACAGATTGTACATATCGTCACCTCGTTTGCTAGGCCTGAGTAGGCTAGGCCTAGCTACAGTATACTAACGTAACGGCAACCTGCTTCTGCCTAGTTTTCAAGGCATTTTAGCATGATGTTATACTAAATATGATGAAAAGATTTGTTCATTATGGAGCTGTTGTAGGCGCTCCGATAAAATTTCCTTTGTAAAACGTTTACGATTGGCATAGCAGGCTAGTATTTATTTATAGTTATACGCACGATCGCCGTACCCCCAGCGCAAGCCCTTCTTGGCGGCCACATGGTGTACGGTATTCGACTAGTATATTCTCCAGGTGATTATAGCATGGACCTAGCGTACACACTTCTCGGTCCGGATACATAGATACTAATCGAATATGATTGTCCGTGAAAACGTGCGCCCTCTCGAAATGATCGAGCGAGGCTAGCCCACACGTACGTGTTACACACACGGTCATGCACTCGATGTTGCGGGTGCGAAACTCATGAATAACAAGTTAGAAAGAACTTGTTGAGGCTGGGTAAGAAAAAACGTAAATAAAGGATGCCGTTGTAGATATAACAAAATATATTATTACAATAATATTGATTACAATTTAAAAAAAAATTGTTTTGATGAAATATAAGGTGCGTCTTATACATTGACGATATAAAAAATACCGATATTTTACTCTCAGTTAGGGGGTGCGTCTTATACACCGAAATATACGGTAATATACAACAAATAATGAATGTTTATGAGTGTAATGGTACAAATAATGGCATGATTGAGGTGAATGATGAAAGGTTATATGTCAATGAGGCGAAGTCGAGTTGATATAAAACTTTTCATCATTCACCTCATGCCATTATTTGTACCATTACAAGAATATAAAACATTCATTATTTGTTTTATATAACATCTAAATAGATTCCTGTCATTTGAATCAAATAAAAGGTAGGGCCTAGGCCTACATTTGATTCACATTGATTCAAATAGAACATTTGATTTTTAATAATAATATATTAAATATACGGATTTTATAAACACACATACTGTAGTGTTAATTATGTCAACAAACAAACAATCCTAGGCCTAGCAAAGCTAAAACGCCTAGCCTAATACTATCAGTCCTAGGCTAGCTAGGCTGAAAGGCAGCAATTCCATACAAAACTTTGGCAACTGAAACTCATTGCGGGTAATTGTCCACTTATGTCTCCTTGAAAAGGGGTGTCCAAAAGGAGGGATTATACTGTACGGAGAAACATACATACTTACAAGGTTGTAGTTATTCTTGTAGTCAGAATTACCGAGTCCAAAGACAGCATATTTGACACCATTTAGTAAGGTCTTCTGTACCCTGAAGTCATTAGTTGACTCTTCCAGCCATTTATAGAACCACACAGCATCTTCAGGGGGCTGTCCGTCAGTGTACGTAGATATTACAAATATATGAACATTAGTATTACCCTAAAAATGTAAATAAAGTAATGAATATTACTGTATTTATAATGATTTGGCCACATCATTAATGACTTTGCCTCGACTAGTACACTAATCAAGCAGGTGACCTTAGACAGTTTGAGAAACTTAACAAGAAGGTCGCAAAAGCAGACATCAATTTCTTAAAGAATGATCATTATCCCTAATTACAAGATTAAATAATAATTTGTAATTTTGATTTATAGTAGCTTATTTTGTCTTATTTTAATTTTTTTTAAATTTAGTAATAAAAAAAAAAGTAATAAATATTACTGTATAATGATCCTTATCCTTATTACAAGATGAAATAACAATTTGCACGTAAGTTTATATACTTTTACTTTACTTTTATTTTATTAAATAAATATCAATATAAAAAGGTCTAAAGATAAACCATAGTGAATAAATTATAATTAAATTAGGTTTCATCACAGTTAATAAACTTAATGTTTCAAATCTACCATAATTAGATATCCTCACTTAAGTATTAATCTCAATCACCCCCAGTCACAAGGATACTTATATCCAAAAACAATTAATTTGACAAACATTACAATTACAGTACAATTTTAATTCTAGTACTGTGTAGTAATTACAAGCGCTAGATTTAATCATTTAAAGATGTATTGTCCCCCAAAAAATGAAAAATAAAGATGAAAAAAATCAAATTTTGAATAGACCGTTTTGTAGTTAACATAAAGTTATTCACTTCCACTGAAAAAAAATCCGAAAAAAATATTGATTTCGCTTATAAAAAAATCAAAATAAGTTTACCATTTTTTCGAACTCATCGGCTCAGAAATTAGGCCGGTAGAGCTAACTCATACATATGCATGATATGTTAATGAGCATCCACACAGCAGAGATCTGATCTAACAATGGACGATGCACGTTGTATGTACAACAACACCACCAGAGATCGACGCGACTCGACTGTGGGTTTCCCTGGCCTGATCGTATAAATATGTAAAGCTGAGCTGTTAATTTGTCGGTAAGTAGGCCTAGACGGTTATTTTAAATATAATAATATATATAACGCAATAATAACAGGAAGGTAAATTAATTAACTTAGCCTGGGATTTTTTCCGTTCAGGGCTAGGCCTAGAATAATTAATACATGCTGCTGCATATTACTAGGCTAGTAGCAAGCAGACTGTGACAATCGGGTCCCTGCAGAAGATGCCCAGCTAGGCCCTATACATTGTACTCTTCATAGACTGGCCTAGGCTATATGCCATCAATCTTAGCTACATTCCGAAAATACAGCCAGCTTGCTGTACCATATATATTTACAGTTGAAGCTTGTTTAACTAATTTTTATGATAAAAATAAAACAAACATTTTTCAGGGAAAATGGTTGCAATACAAGCCTGAAATTGAGAACCTTACAGCAGCACTGTACAAGTAGACAGAGGGGAAAAGCCAGCTTAGCCATTTTACAACACAAACAAATGTTCTCTGTACTGTAGTAAGTCAAATATTTATTTTCTCTTTTTATAAGTTATAACATTATAAGTAATGTGTTTTAATTACCATAGAAAGGTAGTATACTTATTTGACTATGTCAAAGTAAGCAATTTCACTAGCCCAATTTTGCACTAAATATGCATGATCTA
Source organism: Antedon mediterranea (assembly GCF_964355755.1). Taxonomy (NCBI): domain Eukaryota; kingdom Metazoa; phylum Echinodermata; class Crinoidea; order Comatulida; family Antedonidae; genus Antedon; species Antedon mediterranea. Next base: position 34,601,071 of record NC_092672.1, read on the forward strand.
TTTTTTCCAGATTTTCATACTTTGCTTTTACTTTTTTTAAAGACGTTGAGCTGATGAAGACTGGAACAGAGGTCACCCAAAGACAACAATGATAGACTCGGTATTGGAATATGAATGGATATTGCAGGAAAAATATTTCTGACTCTCCTGCTGCATTCGGCCAATATGTTCTTGTCCAGCTTGTAAAATATTGTATATTTTTTTGTATTATATGTACAGTATATTATTTTGTAAACATAACATTCAATAAATAATAAAAAACTACTACAACAGTACACAGGATAAATTCTTCAAATTTACTTGCACTTCATAATTTTACTGTAAATATTACAGTGCAAAAGGAGTTAATAAAATATATATATACAGTATATCTTATTGAATTCCTGTATTGTTTTTGTGTCAATTTGTCTACTAATTATCAATGTGTTGATTGTGGCAGTAATTACGACAGCTATAGTCTTCTAAGATCGCTCACATCCATTACAAAGTGTCATTTTAATAGTAAGAAACGTTTCAATAAATTGTGAATGTTGCCACTGTACGATACATTTTATGTTTCTCACTACTTGCTCTTATTGTTCAATCAATCAACTTAAAAAAAAAAGAAATTTGTGTCAAAATATCTGCATAAAATGTTTATTTGCGGAATGTTAATTTGAACCTATTGCATTTGATACAGAAAATATTTTTAAAATATTGCATCAGTAAAACATCCAAAACAATATTTAGATTTTCTTTTTTTTTTTTATTTTCACTGCTGAATAGATAGTTGAAATCTTTAAAAATTAAACCAATTCATCATGATTAAAACAAAAATACATCCCTTCTGGTGGTGGTCTACACTGTAGACCTAGCTAGCAGTGTACTGCCTAGGCCTACTACACTCTACTTCTAGAGACAGAAGTAGGCAGCAGTTTAGGCTACTCGAGACTGTCAGTGCTAGTAGTAGTAGTAAATCCGACTAGTAGTACAGTAGCAGCAAATTCGGGCCTAGGCCTAGCTAGGCCTCTCCTGTTAGCGAAACAAAAACTCACCTAAATGAATAAGATTCAACATCAAAGTTACCAACTGTAATTCTAACTTAGCATTCTGCTAGCTATAGTTTTCGTGTTTTCTTCAAGATTCGTCTCGCATCACTACTCGACTCTCTCGCGCACGCATGCATTGCTATCGTTGTTGGCTGTTGATTTGGAAAGCATCATCATCCACACGATGTATCCATACAATATGAATATTTATGAGCTAACTCAGGTCAAGGGTTAAATTAAACCGGAACACATTTGTCTTCCAGACAAATAGCTTCCGGTTGGTTAATTTTTGCATTAAATTGCGATTTTCCCGTGTAAAAAATTATTTTTTTCAATCCAAATTGAGGTCAAAGTGAATAACTTTTATGTGCAATTAAAATGGCCTATTCAACAAAAATATTGAAAAAAAATTTTTTTTCAGGGGGACAATACATCTTTAATAGAACAGGTTAATCTTATCATTATTACTTATATCCTCGGGTATAATCCCACTTCAGGTCTCATCCCACCCCCTACTTTATATCTGATTTCACAAACAGGCATAACCCCAGGTATAGTCCCAGTATAGTCCTTTGGATCTGGATGTAGCCTTTACAGATGAGTTTTTATAAGAAATGCTTTCTTAATTTTTTTTCCTGAACTAGGATTTCCTCTGTTATAGCCAATTTTGTGTTCTAGTGGGGTGGGATTGTACCAGAGGATAAACGGTATTATAAGGCAAGTTCATCGCTATGGTAATTATTTTAGTGAGAATACAACAAAATAAAACTTAAATCTTTTATTGAAAAATAAAATTATATTAATTTTTATAATAAAATTTTTTGAATACCTCAACTTCATTTAAGATGTGTTTTTCTGGGTCAAAGTTCTTCAGGTCAATGACCTCTTGATAGACACCTTGATCACGTATGGCAGCAGATAATAAATTTGAAAATTTCTAAAATAAATATAAAAACAAAAAAAGTTTTCTTTCAATATATGGAAACAATGAATGTAAAAAGAATGATTTATAAACATGTGAAATAAAGTGCTATGGTTAGGGAAAGTTACAGGTTCGAATCCTGCCAGAATCTTTTCCTGGCAGTGTGGGTTATTTATATATGATTCAGGTTGCAGCAATAGATTTACCTTTGCTGTTCCAGTTTGTGTACCATAAAATATCTTCACAAAACCACTTCCAGATTCTTTGTTTGTTGTATCTTCTTTCTCATCATGCTAAAATATTTTTTTTTAAATCATTAAATTTATTTTATTTATTTTCTAAATTGGGTTTCATAGTTACTGTAATGCACTTGTCAATTGTATGACCCACTATACGACCTCCGGGAGAGGTGCGTCATGAGTGCGTCATTTACAAATAATTACTGACGCAGGGGTGCATCAAAAAACCGAGATGGTACGTCACATCAATGAACAAGGTGTGTCAATGTCCGTCACTTTACCACCCACCATATCATAAACAACATGGTCACAGTGCGTCAAAATGGGTGCGTCATGGTCACCTAAAGGTAAGTCACCTTTTTGACGCACGGGTGCGTCATGGTATTCAAAAGTATGACGCACATCGGACAAATGACGCACCTCTCCCGGGGGTCGTATCATGGGTCATACAATTGACAAGTGCATAATAACAAATTACTATTTTTTATTTTCAAAAATTGAAGTAAAAGATATCAAGTTTCAAGTCAATCAAGTGTTAAGACAATTTGAACGATTTGCGCAAGGTACATTCTTGCGCATAACAAAAGCATTTACCTGATTTAAAGTTGTTATTCTTACATTTCTTTTATTTCTCCAGCCAACAAACCACAATACTCCCACTAGTCCGATAATAAAGGCAAGTGCATGCCCACATGGCAATCCATCCCATACAGAACCAAACAAAACAAAATTCATTTCTGAAGATAGAGAAATTACCTAGTAATAATACCCAAAAAAGTAACAATTATAACAAAGTTTGCATTATATTTGAAGACAAAGATTTCACAGGGGTCCCTTGTAAAATTTCGGGAGAAAAACACACCAACAAGAGACACCTGTTTTAACTGACCAATCATAGTACAAATAGCGCTGTACTATACTTTCTTCTTAAGATTTCCCATACCGTAGTTATCATATGCGGGTATGAAAACATGTAACAAATCAGGAGATAAAACCTGGTTACAACTTGTTATGCGCGATTTGAACGATTTGCGCAATTTGAAATTGCGCAAAAAAAATCCTTGCGCAATTTGAATTGAAACATGTGTTTCAAATTGCGCAAGCAACGTATTAAATTGCGCAAGTAATCTGCAAATTGCGCAAGGTTTTTCGACAGATTGTGAAATCATGCACACCCATATTTTTATAGTAATTTCTAAGAATGATTCAAAATTAAAGATAAATATCGCATTTCCTTATTTTAGTAGTGCAAATATTGTTATAAGTTAGCATACCGTCGAAGAACCGACGAAGGAAAACGAAGCGGTGGTGTTCCACCAGGCGGGCGCGGCGCGGGCGGCCGGCTATACTACTCTAGCCTAGCTAGGGTCTGGACTACTGATACTGACAAGGTTACATGGCCTAGCTTAAACTAATATTAAAAACTTAATTTTTACATTTATTTTGATTTATTTCAAGTTACAGTGATAATATTATTTAATTGTAATAATAAATGTTATGTATTTATTATACACATGTTATCTTCGCATTTATTATGTTTTATTTTGAGTTATTTAGTTTCCAATAAAAATTTACAGTTCGTTTTCAAATTGCGCAAAGGTGTCATATTGCGCAAGAACTATCTTGCGCAATTTACAAATTGTGCAGCGCAATTTAAAATTGCGCAAAGATTTTCTTGCGCAATTTGAAATTGCGCAAGTTGATTGCGCAAGTTGAAATTGCGCAAAAAAATCCTTGCGCAATTTGAAATTGCGCAAGAATTCTTTGCGCAATTTGAAATTGCGCAAGGATTTTTTTGCGCAATTTCAAATTGCGCAAATCGTTCAAATCGCGCATAACACAACTTGTTACAAGTATAAAGATATTATTTTTTTCCTTCCCATCATTCATTGCTCACAACACAAGCATTTTTGCGATATTTAAAATAAACATTATTATTCATATTAATTATTATTAAATAAAGACTAAAATAATAAGACTAGGCCTAGACCGAATTGGTCTAGCCTAGCTAGGTCTACTCACTATTAAGGGCCTAGCTAGGCAAATCATCCCATGTCTAATAAGGGCTAGGCCTACCATACTAGTAAGGCCTACACTAGGCCCCTAGGGCTAGGCTATACTATGCTATGCGAGTCTAGCCACTCTCTAGTTAAGCTAGCCTTTAGTTTAGGCCTAGGCCTAGTAGGCCTACTAGAGTAGGCCTAGCTAGCCAGACAGAGGTCTAGAAAATGTTTACGGAAAACCTATTCATCAATCTAAGTTAAAATAAAATCGTTGTATTTTCATTATAATACCTTCTGCATTTGCATATCCTACACTATCAAGTAAACCGATTAATATTGACAGCCAAACTGACCACCCCTCGACGACGGAGGCTGACATTTTGTTACAATGGCTGGTGGGAAATTAATAAGAATTTAGCTGAACATTTGTTTTATTTTCATGCGGATCTAGGGCCTAGATTTCAAGAATTTTTATAAAATAATTTTGTATTTGATTTATATTTTTATTATCTTTATAAATTAGTTTAAGTAGCATATAAATATTGGTTCTTATCTTTTATAAGTTAAAACTTGTTCAATTGTTTATTTCACCTTTAACCTTACATGTGTTGTGTGGCCTAATCTGATTCGCGACCGACCGGTGGATTTCTCGACGTAAACACTCACTGTTATCTTGTTAATTTTGTTTATTATATTTGTAAGATGGGTCATAATATGCAAATAATGTTTTGCATATTGTTGCAATGTTTATTATTATGTCAGGTTTTAGCTATAGGAAAGGTAATATTTGCAGTAAATTCTGGAGGCCAGGCTCACACAGATGAGAATGGTATTCGATACAACGAAGACACGCTCTCAACCGGTATAGTGTCGGACTACGGTAGAAATATGCAGATAAGTCGAGTGAGGCCTGAAGATATGATTTTGTATCAAACAGAGCGATACCACGATGAAACATTTGGCTATGATATTCCTCTAAAAGAGGATGGCCGTTATGTTCTTATTTTAAAGTTTTGTGAAGTTTATTTTGCAGCATCAATGCAAAAGGTAAATAATACAAAAATAATAATAATAAATATTAATTTATATATAAAAATTATACTAGGCCTATTTTACTACTACTCTACTGTATATAAAAGTAAGTATACCTTTTTATTAATATTACTTAGCAGCTCTTTAAAGGTGATTTTCCACTAGGCGAATTTGTTTGCGCGAATCGAAGGCGTTAGCTTATACGCATGCATAGAGAAGGATTTGGAAGATGGAAACATGAATACGCATGCGTACAAGCTGGCGCTTTCGATTCGCATGAACAAATTCGTCTAGTGGAAAATCGGTTTCATGTAGGCCTATGTGAGTCCTCTTTCTCCCAATACAATATTATAGGCATCTTACAGTATCAAATTGTATTACAGTATAAAAGTAAATAGAAGTATGGTAACATATTTTAATCTTTGTTTTATTATTATTGATTAATAACAATTGTATTATTTTCTTTTATGTTTTAACACAGCTACAGTTAAAAAAATATATTGTAACAAAATAATTTAAAGTTCATTTATTTGCAATACAATTATATTCTAGTAATTTACAATCATGCTGTAAAATTAAAATATAAAATTAAATATGCCATCTTAATGTAGACAATATTAATTATCAATTTACTTCCCTGTTAAATCACTCAATCATTGCAATAACACTCCCTGTCGACTGTTGATTCATAGTACATTTCATCCATATGTTTTATGTTATATATCAATTAATCTATTTAAGTTATAACATGATATTACTTTTCAGAAAAAAACTTAAATTAACTTGTTTGTGTCTTAGAAAACAAACAATATGAAAATGGGATTTTTAAAACATTTTTAAATAGTTAATTTTAATATTTCAAATGAGAATTAATTTATTCAAATACATTTCTGTTTATTTTCAATTTGTTCAAACATTTGCAATCTTTTGATAACCTGAATAGGTTGACAGCTTTATAATTTAATCTCTTGTTGTTCAATTGTTCAAATAAAATAATAAATAGATTCAATAATTAACTAGGATAGTAAACTGAACTGTAATACAGTTGATCTAATTAGTTAATTAATATTTCAGCTGCAGATAATGTTACACAAATTACAGTAGAAATTAGCTTTGTTTTCGATGATGAATTTGTTCTAAAGCTCTGTATCAATAATATCAAACTAGTTTGACAAAAAGTGTGATGTGCCCAAATATGGTAGTGATGTGCCCAAATATGGTAGTGATGTGCCCAAATATGGTAGTGATGTGCCCAAATATGGTAGTGATGTGCCCAAATATGGTAGTGATATGCCCAAATATGCATTGTTTTGTAACATAAAGTTTGATAGTGTAGACAGCGCTTTAGAATGAACAGATTAATTAGAATTTTAAGACTGGTATAATTAACAAACAATACCAGTATATTTACAGATCTTGTTAAATATCAATATAGCTTACGGCCAAGATATTGAACTCATAATGTCAACTTATTATTTATTAACAACAGTATGATTGTTAAAGATGTATTGTCCCTTGAAACACAAAAAAATGAAGGTCAAAATATACTAAATTTTAATTGGCCACATCAAAGTACAGTAATATTAAAGTTATTCACTTGAAGTCGAAAATTCAAGCCAAAAACAACAATTTTACGTAATTAACAGCTAAATTTATTTGATTACATTTCGTCTGGAAAATAGTCGCGAGCGAAAGTAAACAAAGATTTCAAACCATGAGTATACATTAGGCATGATGCTAATTAGGATTGTTTACAACTTGTAACAGTTAAGAAGGTGTTTTCACACAGATCGCGAGGAAGTTTTATGATTATGCATACAGAGTAGCCAAACAAGCGCATTGCATTATGAGATATGTTTTGATCAAAAACTTTGACTGGAAGTCAAAGTTATTTTTTGAACCAAAACATTTTTTTTCGACTAATTTTTGGTGAAAGTTAATAACTATTATGATAGTTCAAAATTACCCACTTTTTTTCGAAATAGGTTTTTGATTGGCTTAATTGTTTTTTTATTTTTCAACAGGTGTTTAACGTTCGAATGAATGGACAACATAATATTGTGACAGATCTAGATATTTACAACAAGGTTGGCAGAGGTACTGCACACGATGAAATCATTCCATTCTCAGTAAGCAAGGGTAAATTAACAGTGAAGGGGGAAGCTTCAACGATTGGAAGCTCACTTTCAGTCGAATTTGTTAAGGTATGTAGTCTATTCGTGCCTAGCTTATCTGAATAAACCGACAAAGGCCTTTCACCTCCAAAGGAGAACATAACTCGAAAAATAATAAATCCACATTTCCAAGACTGTGGTAATGTCAAGTACGCCTATCCATACCTCATCATTCAATTTTGAGAAGTCAAGAGGAAAATGTCGGTTTGTCCTTGTAAGCGGTAACTACTACAAACATCAGTTTTGGTTTGTGTAATTAAATTTATATTTAAAATGTGTATAATTTTTATTGTTGGACTTTTGCTATATTTTGTAGTTTACTGTAGAGGAAAGCAGTGAGCTACTGTATCACTAATCTAGGCTTCTCTCTTTAAAGAAGAACCTAAAACCCTAACAATACAACAGTATACATTGTTATAATTGATTGTTATGTCGTGAGGTAATTTCCCGATTGATCGTAATTAAAACGGTACTGGGTATGGTCTACTAGTTTTTCTGCTCCCAACCAGTACATCCATTCATAGAAGCCTTGATGAAGTAAGCCTACCTGGTGGTGGCCATAGAACGGTCCCGAGATAACGACTATACTTCGGCTTTAGTCGATAGAAGATTGAGAAAATTGTTAGATATAGAGTATACGATGTTTGATTAGTGTAAATGTGTGATTTGTTCTTTTATTAAAATGATGTTCTGCCTAAGGAAACGGAGATAGTAGTTGGGTATAATGATTTTTTATATCAATTAATTAAATTATCGTAGATTGTATATTATGCGATAAATATTTTTTAAATATTTGATATATTATTATTATTATTATTATATTAATAAAAAGATATTTGTTAGTATAAATTTAAAAAATATAGATATAAGGAAGAAAAGCAAAGAGAGTATGTTGTCTTGTAGTGTTGTGGTGTTGTAGTCTTTGTTGCACGTTTAAACATAACAATAGTAATAACATTTCACAGTATCAATAATCAACATTACTTGGTTTCATATTGTTTTTGTTTCTTTCCATAAAAGTATTTAGTTCATTTAATTGTTTGACTTTCGATTTGATTTGTTGAATCCTCGATACATAAACAAAATTATGCAGATTATAAGATTAAAACACTGTAAGGCCTATATATTTTAAAAATAAAACATAATATTATTTTAGTTAATTTTCTTCTCAATGGTTTTTTTTCAGAATTAAACTGTACCTTGCACCCTCTTACACCATCGCCACAGTGTACTTTAGTACACACTAACATTCAATTTGTCCACAGAAGAGTTACTAATTCCATGATTTTTTTCAATGGAAAGAATGTGTTCATTGAAGTGTGTAATCCTTCTATAGACTCTTCGTTTCAGGTTCTCTATTCTTCAAATTAATTGATTGAAATGTCATTATCATTTTAATTATCCCATTTTAGGATAAATACTTTGACTCTTGAATGTAAAGCTTTGTCTACACTATCAAACTTTAAGTGACAAAAAAATGTGGTGGGACCACCGTATATGGACACGATGATGTCACTACCATATTTAGGCATATGACCACCATATTTGGGCACATCACACCTTTTTTGTCAAACTTGTTTGATTCTGTAGACAGAGCTTTACTTCTTTGTCTGCATTCTCTTATTGTCTGGTTTATTGGCAATTTATGGAGGATTTTCTCCATTGCTTTGTATTGATAACTAATTATATTAAACAGCTATTTTGACCATTTTTTTTTTTACAAATTACAATGTATTTTTTCCTTTTAGGGCATCTATGATAACCCTAAAATTAATGCAATCGTCGTAATGAAAGGAACGGAGGATGGTGAGTATTAAAGTACAAATAATGACATGAAATAATCAAATCATGTGACCGGGCAGTTATAGAGAGATATGAGAGTTACTTAGTGATCATGTGACTACCATAATGCATTAATAAAGACCTCATTGCACATTTGTATTGTGTTATTGCTAAAAGAAAAACAGATAAATCTAAAGAATTATATGCCAAAACCGTTCAAGCATATATTGTAAGAAATAATAAACTATCACGAGACAATGACATGAACCATTACAGCCAATTCTCTGTACTTTACATAAATGTATCCAGGCAAATTCTGTGATACACCATCTCATGTGTTTTCACATGTGATACTGTATCATAGATGCTAACCTTCTATTATGCAGGCGTTGCATGTGACACCTGTATCATAGATACTTCAATGATACAGGCGGAACATGTGTGCAGTATTATGGCATTTGCCTATGATACCTAGACAAATATTGTCATATGTGGAGATACAGCACTGAAAATTGGTTGACCATTAACAAAATTAAACTTTGTTGCAATACCTTTGTTTTTCAGATGTGCCCAAGCTGCCCCCCATACCAGGAAAAGAAGACAATTTAGACTCATTTGACGACGATGAGGATGAAGATGATGATGAAAGAACAGAAGAAAGAAAACAAAATATTAAAATTCCTTCAAACATACCCTCAGGTCCAAAAACAGTAGATCCTTATTCATCAAACGAAAGTAGTCTTCTTTTTCCCATTTTAATTGCAATTGGTCTTTTCATTCCTTCGTTGTTTTGTCTGTGTCGACTTTGAGACCAGATTTATGTAAGTGTTCGTCTTTATATTTGTTGTATTTGATAAAAACCAAAATTTTAAATACTGTATGTGACTCCTTTAAGCGGAGGAAATTCATTGAAACTTGGAAATATCATTTGTTGGTTTTTTTTTTTTAATTAGATCTCCCACCTTGAAATCATACTCATATCAATATTCATATATTTTTTCGTACAGTGCAACGGAAAATGTATGCAAATTAACCATTTTTATATTTTGTTTGTTTTATTTCGTTTATTTAATATAAACTAACATCCTCATTAAAAACACAATTTTTGGGGTAAATTTTTTTTTATTAGAGGAAAATTCCGGAGGGAAAATTAATTTTAATTATTAAACAATTATTGTATTAAGATTTGTTTTTATAAAACAGCTTTAATTATTTAATTAAAATGTCTAAAAGACTAAGGTATTTCAAAAACATAAACAGAATTCCTACTGAGCAGCTGCGTGATAGGCCTAAACATCAAATTCTAAAAGTGTGATGCGTCTAATTTATGGAATACGAGTCATGCAAAGTCACTAGTATAAAGATTATGATGACGATAACAGTGTTTTTATTTGTTTGGGTCATATTAATACTATCCCTGGATTTATGCATACATTTTTTGTTTTGTTTAAATAACAGCTACAATTTCAGGGTAATTTACATTTTCCCTAGAAGAGTCATGGCCGTAGCCAGTATGAGGCAGTTGTGGTACTCGCCTCATCTGAAATTTTCACTACCCACTTCAATTCCCCAGCAGAGATTGTTATATTTTATATTAATAATTATATTTAAAGCATCTTTGGCTCATGTGTTTAACCTTTGCTACGGCCTTAAGATAAACAAAATATTTCCATGTTTCAGGGAAAAATATTTAAGGTCAAATAAATGACCAGCATGATACTTCTTGGTAGCTAAAAAACTGGTGAAATTTTAACAATAAGGTTTTGGTATTTCTGGTAAATTTGACTGCTACAGTCAAGTATATACAGTAGAACGCTATTAAGGGGACAATTTGGGACAAAACGTTCTAACTTTGGAGTAATTTAACATTGCTTTTGTAGCAAATTCCAATTCTTACCTTAGGTTTAAATGGTTTATTCCGGTTTACTAATCACTTTTTTTAAGATTTAAATATTTATTTTAAGTAAAATTCTTTAAATATTATTAACATTATTTGTAGCAGAATTGTTTTTGGCTTAACTTAACATTACCACTGCCTCACACTTTCAATTGCCTTTGATTTATGTGAAAATGTGTGTTTTGGTGTCTCATTTGTTTTGTACTGTATTATAAGATTGTGAAGCTTTACTGCTCATCTCGGGGTATTTACATTGAACATGTACTTAAGTTAGGTAAAGACGTCTTTCATCTACATTTATGATCGGTGTATCATTTTTTTAAATATTTGTTTTCCAATTACCGTATATAAACATAGTATAAGCCCATACTGGAATATAATTCCCACTCCCTAATTTTCACTAAATTTCATCATAGAAATATTATAATATCCCTATATCATACAGAAGCTTCATGGGACTAAACTTATTATTATTATACACAGTAACTAAAATGTGTACAGTACCTGTTTAATATAAACACTGCTAGGCTTGGCTAAATGCTGTCCTAAATAAGTTCTAAATAAGGCTTAATTAGTAGTACTATTATTTATATAAAAAACTGTGTTTTCCCACCCCATAATTTTCATACACAATCTCTATGGGAATATTACTTGGTCATACACAGTAATTAAAATGTGTAACTGTTAAATATAAACACTGCTTGGCTAACTGCTAGCCTATAGAAGTTCAAAATAAGGCTTAATTATTAGGGGAAGGAAAAAAGCAAAAATACTATCATTTTTAATTAATAATAAACAATAACAAGGGCAACCTAGAATATATTATTAAGATCATTTGCTTCTTTTAAATGCCCATAAATTATTTTTTTAAACATTGTTGTTTATTTATGTACACCACCCAGTCAATGGTAATGCAATATTTTTTAGTATTAGTAGCTGTGTTATCAATATAACAATAAGTTTGAGCGGAGACAATGTTGTCTCGGGTTTAAACAAACACTCACTGCAAAGTTATACCAAGTATGGTGGTTGTTAAAAGTACTTTTAATAAATAATTTGAAAAAAGAAATAGTCTTTTCTCCTTATGTTGTATACAAGAATACTGTGTAACCACCAGCGAAGGAGATCGGGTCTGTCAGGGGCATGGGACAGAAACACTCCCGCAAGATCCGCTCTAGGAGCTGATCTTGTCGTCGGGGCTAGTCGGTAATGGTCCAGCATTACCTCTCCCAGTGCCCAAACCCTCAGGTTCTAGACCAACCCCTGAAACTCTCGCGCCGTTACAATGTGTGTCGGGTGCAGCCCAATCGACACATGGGTGTGGGACGGGGCCTGTATTAGATCAATCTCTCAAAAATGTGTGTCTGAATGCGCACGGTGGAGGCTTCCTCCCCGTGTCGGATCCCGGAACGGCTGTGAAAGTCGCCACCCCCACGAGTGGCCATGGTGGCCAGTGCTCGAAAATGGATGAGAAAGGTGGGATGATTGTTGACTTGTGAGTGCAGGTCTTCCTCCCCTTAAAGATCCCCACCATCTAGTTCGGAATCACTCATGGTTCTTCATTGTATTTATTATCCTGTATGTTATTGTGTATTGTGGAAATAAATTTAATCACCTTAAGAATTTTACAGCTAATAAATTCAGAAATGTTCATCATGCCCAGCCTCACTTATCATGGTTAGGTACATATTAAACTTTTATTCATAATGATCGGCGCTTATACAGATTTGCAACATTACCACATTATTCATAACATAAGCTGAATTACTCGGAAAGTGTGATTATAAAGTACATTGTTTGATTGCAATATAGCAATTCATTACAACATATTTACTGTGTAATCGTCGTCTAATCTGTTTGTCATCTTCTTTGATGAATTGGCACAAATTTCAATATTTGCTTGTGTAACATAACAGGAAAATCTATCAAAATCAGTATTATTGTATAGTATAGCTATGAGAGCTAAACCCAGGGGCCTCAGAGCATGAGCAGTTCAATGCAACGCCCCAGCATTTGATGCCCCCCCCCCCCCCCCCTAAGAGTGGCCACTGTGGTACACCACTGAGTATACTATCAAATTGTGTGGCTAACACTGTATAAAGTATATGCAATAACCGCATACAATTACAATTCATTCTATTTCATGGATCTTTAATGAAAAGCTCCAATTAAGAATCTGCATGTTAATGTCCTCTGGCCAAATGAAGATACCTCTCCACATAAAAATAATCTTCATTTTCAGTCATCTTCAACACTCTCTTCATCAGGGGCACACTGAAAATAAAAGTAATTGACAATTTATTAAAACAAAATGATTATTATTTTATTCAGATCGTCATGTACATTGTGAAACATTGATACCTTTCAAATGTTAACCCTCTGGGCTAAACTCGAAGGGTTACCCTCTTAAGCTTTGTCTATACAGTACTATCAACTTTATGTGACAACAAATGTGATGTGACAACAAATGTGATGTGCCCATATATGGTTTGATGGTGTAGACAGAGCTTAAGCCTTTTATGGCACAAATAACTGTGCATTATAACATGATTTTAAAGAGTGGTCTTAATAATATTAATTAATACTTACATAATATTCAACAAATGAGATTTGGCCATCATCATTTTGTATCATGTACTGCAGCGACAGAAAGCCACGATGGTCTGTTTGGATTGACACTTTACACGAAACCATTAATGCTTTAACAGACGGCTTTAGTAATGTCAATTTGTATCTAAAATATGTGGTGAAAATATTTTTACATAAGAATTATATTACATCATTAAACTAATTTATATAGTAAAGCCTTGTGATGTGCCCATATATGGACATGATGATGTCATATCACTACCATATTTGGGTATGTCACTACCATATTTGAGCGCATCACACTTTTTTTAGTCAAACTAGTTTGATAGTGTAGACAGAGCTTAAGAAATGGACGTATTCTGAATCATTTTGTATGGATCGCCACTCGTTTAGCCATCCTTTTGACAGGGCTGTGATGTATTGGAACACTGGGGTACCTCCTACTCTTCTGAAACATGCACTGGCCAAAGCTTTGTCTGCATCATATCCATATGGGCACATCACATTTTTTTGTCACATAAAGTTTGACAGTGTAGACAAGGCTTTAGGTTAGGTTGACAAACCCACTGGTCCTCCAGTTAAACTCTATCTGAGAAAACTTATTCTACCACCAAAATGATAAAGATGAAGTGCCTAGAACCTTTCCTGATCTTATGGCTATGGGTTGCAGCGCCCTCTGCCGATTTTTCTCTGTCTGTCTCTATTCTGATTTTGTTAGGAGGATCATAAGAATTGATTTGCACTTACAAATAACTAGTTCATTAAACTTTAATTCCATTAAAACTAATATAAAAAACTAATATTTGTTTAGCCCACTTGATTGAAATAATTAAAGCTCTGTCTACACGATCAAACTAGACAAAAAAAGTGTGATGTGCCCAAATATGCTTAAATATGGTAATGATATGACATCATCGTGTCCATATATGGGCACATCACACGTTTTTGTCACAAAGTTTGATAGTGTAGACAGAACTTAATGTTTGTATACTCATGGAGGAGAAAAATGTACTACACACTGACACAGCATTTATTTCCTACAACACAATTAATAGCGTTAACGTCACAAGATACCTTTATGTAATTGATCACCCTATAAATTCCTTTTTTCTGCGAATTTCATTTTTTTAAGACTTTGCTCTTCAAGTTATTGACCTGCTAAAATCGGCCTTTGATTTTCTTTGAATACATAACTCTACTTGGGTAGAGGAAATGGTTATACAGACAAAATATATATGTAATGATGTATATATTATTATTCACAAGAAATTTACTCATGCGTGAAAGCAGTTATCCCTACTGAGTATAGCCTTGGGAAAATGTTCTACTATGAATTGCTATCCACTGTTTGTCATTGTAAAAAAAGCCTGAGGAATATTTTCAACTACAGTATATCAATTTATTTGATAATTCATGTAAGGTTGTTGACATGATGGAGTAACTCGATAAGCTTCATTTAAGATTTTAAAAAAACAACAATTAATTGATATAAAGTACACTAGGAAGATCAAAATCTATACCGATCACGAAGTTCAAAAGGAAATAGAAAACTTAAGAAAACAATCCTGCACATAATAGAGGAAAATGGTATGGAAGACATCATTGTCTCAATGACGAGATGAAAGGCGTAACTGATGATAATAAGTGCACACATACACTCACACAAGAGTGTGGGGCCCGTGTGGGGATGGAAAATAATCTACACACAAACACATATACATACATAAATAATTTATATCCCACCCATTGCTAAAATGATCTTTATATTTAAAGGATGGGAAGCTCTTCGAGACTACTGTAGGCGAAAGGGATTGTACATAACTGTTAAATTTTAAAACTATTATTTTTAATTTTGTATGCAATGCACACCACCTACTGTATGCATAACAATTGCTATTATAGCCAGTGGAGCAGTAGCCTTCAACTATGAAGTTTGCTCCTAAAGAAGAAGAAAAGGAAACATCGGATTTGTTGAAGTGAGTGAGGTTAATTTACACTATAAACTGCATTGCAATTTACTCTGTACCCATAAACCTACGGATATAAAGCAGATATATTGTTTCAACTCTATGACTTTGACAATTGTAATCTGATTTGTCTTTGGTTTTACATTAACAAGTACTTTATAGCATAAAGCAATGGCATATTAAGTAACCACTAAAGTCCTGTAATGGAAATCAAGATTTTGGTTGTAACACGGTGTAAGAAATAGTTTTAGATTAGTGAGAAATAGTTTTAGATTAAGGATAGAGTAATTTAATGTGATAATTAATGGTAACTGAGATTCTTTGATGGTATTAATTCTTTACATTATCTCAATTTATTGAAATTGTCTATGCAACAGACAACTAAACCTTTTTCAACATGTATGCTATAGGTTAATCTAGATTCAGCTTATATTATTCGTAAACAAATATTTTGGCACACATGGCGTGTCATAACTATAAACTTTAAAAAATAATCAAAAAGCCAGCAGGTGGTGGTGGTACATAAAAAGATTAAAACAAGATTTCTAGCTAGGTATACACGAAAACATGTTTTTCTGCATGCATTCAACAATGTTCAGACTTAAACCCTTTTCACACCTGCAAAAAGTAACAACTTGTAACCAAGTTTCTTTTTGAGGAAAATCTCCAGATAAAAACTGATGAGAGGCCTGTTTTTTTGTTTGTTTAGATGTTAATGTGCACATGTATATTGCTCTGGTATTAAAGTGACCAATCAGAGTAAGAAGAATTTCTGTTATCATTTTATTAAGATAATGGTCTAATAAAGCTTAGTATTTTTAGCAACTATGCTTTCTACCAAGATTTCTCACGGTTCACTTATGCGTGTATGAAAACGTGTAATAAATCAGGAGATCAAACCTGGTAACAACTTGTTACAAGTTGTAACAATTTACGCAATGTGGTGTGGACATGATGATGTCATATCACTACCATATTTGGGCATATCACTACCATATTTGGGCACATCACACTTTTTTTTAAAAACTACTTTGAGGTTTAGGCTTACGGTTAAGAATTACCCATTTACCTGTTTAAGTTGGTTTAATGGGTAAACTTATCACTAACTTGGTTAAGTCAATAACTAAGTCTGAACCGTGTAAAGCTTATTTGAAGGTCTTTATCTGCACTCACCTATTGCTCTGTGCCCATATATAGTAGTGATATGCTTAAATACGGTATTGATATGACATCATCATGTCCATATATGGGCACATCACATTTTTTTGTCATATAACGTTTGACAGTGTAGGCAGAACTTAAGCTAGAACCGTGTACAGTTTATGTTATATTCTTTATCTGTACTCGCCTATTGCTCTGTGCCCATATTATGGTATTGATATGCTTAAATACGGTATTGATATGACATCATCATGTCCATATATGGGCACATCACATTTTTTTGTCACATAACGTTTGACAGTGTAGGCAGAACTTAAGCTAGAACCGTGTACAGTTTATGTTATATTCTTTATCTGTACTCGCCTATTGCTCTGTGCCCATATATAGTAGTGATATGCTTAAATACGGTATTGATATGACATCATCATGTCCATATATGGGCACATCACATTTTTTGTCACATAACGTTTGACAGTGTAGGCAGAACTTAAGCTTGAACCGTGTACAGTTTATTTTATATTCTTTATCTGTACTCACCTATTGCTCTGTGCCCATATATAGTAGTGATATGCTTAAATACGGTATTGATATGACATCATCATGTCCATATATGGGCACATCACATTTTTTGTCACATAACGTTTGACAGTGTAGGCAGAACTTAAGCTAGAACCGTGTACAGTTTATGTTACATTCTTTATCTGTACTCACCTATTGCTCTGTGCCCATATATAGTAGTGATATGCTTAAATACGATATTGATATGACATCATCATGTTCATATATGGGCACATCACATTTTTTGTCACATAACGTTTGACAGTGTAGGCAGAACTTAAGCTTGAACCGTGTACAGTTTATGTTATATTCTTTATCTGTACTCACCTATTGCTCTGTGCCCATATATAGTAGTAATATGCTTAAATACGGTATTGATATGACATCATCATGTCCATATATGGGCACATCACATTTTTTGTCACATAACGTTTGACAGTGTAGGCAGAACTTGAAGCTTTGTCTACACTATCAAACTTTATGTGTCAAAAAAATGTGATGTGCCCATATATAGACATGATGATGTCATATCACTACCATATGTAAGCATAGTTCTACCATATTTGGGCACATCAAACTTTTTTGACACATAAAGTTTGACAGTGTAGACAGAACTTAAGCTTGAACCGTGTACAGTTTATTTTATATTCTTTATCTGTACTCACCTATTGCTCTGAGTCTGAGTGCATTGAAATGACTCTATCAGATCACTCTCTCTTGGGAAATCTGACTGAAATGTAAGAAATTGCCTACATTATATTTATAATGCTATTTTATTTATTACATATCAATACAACAACTGTATTATATTTTTATTAATGAGCTACATAACATTATTGTCAATGTTACATTATATTATACCGAGATGGTAGACGGAGGATGACCTACAGTTAAGCTCTGTCTACACTATCAAACTATGCAACAAAAAATGTGACCATATATGGACATGATGATGTCATATTAATATCATATTTAAGCATATCACTACCATATTTGGGTACATCATACTTTCTTTTGTCAAATTAGTTTTATAGGAAGTGTAGACAGAGCTTTATGCCTACAGATAAGGAACGCAACAGTGTATACTGGGCTACACACATGCATTAATTTATCTTTTGTACTCATCACTTCTTCTTTATATACCGTCCTAAAAAACTGAAAACTATTACTCACACAGCAGAAATAGGTGTTTTTTTTTAAATAAAATTTTGTTAAGATATAATACTGTAGTAAATTATCTTTTTTTTTAAACATTATTTTTTAAACTTTGTTATTGACTGAGCTGAAGGAAGGACATCATTTTGATTTATGAAAGAGGAATTTAAATATTATAGTTATTATCAAATACTAAACATACTTTTAGCATTGGCTAATTAAGGCATAAGTGACCACACAAGTACACTGCACGTAACTTATGAATTTTTATGTTGTGTATGCAATTATGTAATGCATATTTTTCTACATTTTACTCAGTAATGGATATTGCTAACTGTGTAAAAGCTTCTATACTTCCTTAAGGTATATTACTATCAATTTGTTCAATATACAGGATAGCATGCTTTATGTATACACAAATCTACAATAATAAGATTGAAACAACTTTATAAGAACACTGTACAGTATATCCTCAGGTATACAGTAATCCCACTTCAGGTCTAATCCCACCCCTTACTTTATGTCTGATTTCACAAACAGGCATATCCCGGTCTTATAGACATACGTATAGTCCCAGTATTGACATTTGGTCTGGATCTATAGGCCTCTTTTGTTTTTTACAATACTTATCAATTGTTTTTGTCCTGAACCAGGGTTTTCCCGCGTATAGTCCCACCACCCAAATTTGGCTGATATTGTGTTCTACTAGGAGAAGGGGGTGGTGGGATTATACCAGAGGATGTACGGTAACTGTAAAGAATATATGAAGCTAGAGATTTTTTCCTAACTTGGCTATGCGCCAAACATTTGTAAAAAAAACTGAGGAAATCTTACAAAAGCGCTTCCAGACACGCCGTATGTAGTCAGTCTGAAGTGAGGCTTGTCAGGTGACAACAGTATCTCTAGTACCTCACTTGTCATGTCTAGTTCTTGGAAAGCTTCTTTTAGACACTCTGACTGTAATATAAGAATTGTTAATCTGAATACGACATAACATAGGTAATAAAAGCATTTTTACAGTAAAATGAACGATCTACCTCTACTGGTTATAGACCATCTTTTTGTTTTGGCTGCCTGTCATAGCATAATCTGTTTGTTTTTTTTGGATACAGAGATTTTTCGAGTCTATATGCCCTAGTGAACATTACAGTATGCAAAAATTGAAAACTTTGTCATCTGTTTAACGATTCTACCCTTTTCCCCCACCACAACCTACTAATACAGTATTGTTTTACATTACACAGAGATTCAAATATACTGCAATAATTAATACAAAAAATCTAATTATATGAATTAATTTGGGACCATGCCAAAATTATTTAATGCAGTTACTGTAGTAACTTTTTTTTACTGCAATAAAGTATGATTTAGTTCTGCCATTTAGAAGTGAACTTCACTGGCTATAGCTTTTGCAATTTTCATGTGCTGTATACGCTGTGTGGTGCATACACAGTCACTGCAACAAACATTGCAGTAACTGCACTAGATTAATTTGACATATTTGAAGAAAGTAGTTTTTTTAATAATCAAAGACATATTGTAAAACAATGACCTTCATAATAATTTTGTTAATGACATTTGCACTTGTAAAGTTGAAATCTAGCGTCTCATCTGACTCCAATGTTTTTATACTACAATCAGTCAGTACTCCATTTTCTTCCAACCTATACAGAATTAAAATAAATATGACAATAAAACACAACTGTAATTATCCATAGAATAACAAGTGTAGCTCATTCTTGTGTTCACACTGGGATTAAGCCAGAAAAATCAGTAAAAGCGTATTTTGACACACTGGATTCTTGGAGATTGTGTAAATACACTCACATAAGCAATAGTGGGCTTCCATAACCAGCATAACAAATCTTAAGTGCTGGGTTCGATCCTTGAGATGATCCACCACCAAATATGGTCAAACAATCCTAAAAAAATAAAAATAATAATAATAATGCTTCTTATAATTTTATATATTCCTTCACTTTTTAGTGGAATGAGTCATTTTTAGGAGAGGATAATATAGAAATGTATATTAATTTGCTAAACTTCAATTTGTTAATCCAAGTTGCAATAAAGAATATGATTGATTGATTATAGATACTTCTGGGTATATCATTACACTGTAGATTAACAAATCAATATACAAGGTTAGTGTGGTGCTTGTGTCCAACTTTTACCTGTAAAACATTGAGACTAATCTTGAATGTAGCCGACTCTTCCCGAATGATGTAACTTTGAAAGATTGTTGCTTGTAAAAATGCATTTGCCTGAACGCATTTGGAATCTTCAACCGTAACTTTCAATCCATTCTCAGTTGCAAATACTGTTGCCAGCTACAAAAATAAAATACTAATAAATCTATTTTGGACATTTAGGCCTAGGCCTAGGTTAGGCAAGGCGCAGGCCTACAACAACAAAAAAGGAAACAAGATTGACAAGTAAGAGAAGCAACTGACTTAACTTAAACTGAATGATGAAGTGAAGAGATTATTATTTTTGTAGGATTAAAATGCCATTCCGGGCATTGACATTGTTATGGCTATTTATAAAATAGGCCTATCTATAAATAAATATTAAAAGTTCACGTAGGCCTAGTAGGCTAGTACCTGGGGTCTACCCGACCGTTCGTACCTGTCAATCGTCTACGTAGTACGTACGTACGTAGGCCTAAGCCTACAACGAGGCCTAAAGCCTAGATATACTTACTTCTTTATCTTTACACAAAATTGCTTTTAGGACGTTTGATATATTTTTGGCATTATCAATTTTGGCAATCAAAACGTATTGATTGTCCTCGTCACTTTCTTGTGTTGAAAGGGTCATATCACAAGAAACAAGAAAACCAGAAACTACACAAACATTCTCTAGGCCCAGGCGCGCCTAGAAACAAAAATTATAATGCCCGCCGCCCCGCCGCCGAACTTTACCTCCGCCTCTAGAAATGAAGTGCGCCCTCATTACCATCGACTGTGTAAACAAACATCTTTTTACCCATTATTAATTTGATACGGCGGTAGGACTAAAAATACACGGAGGTAAAAAATATTAATTTATTACCTCCATGGTATAAATAGTTATTTAATATTAAAATAAATTAATTAACTAATAGGTTATTTTATACGCTATTATTTGGTCAATAACGATCGAATATAATCGAATTCAATCAATTAAATAAATCAAAAAAAATAATAATATAACGTCATTCGCTGAAATGTTGTGCGAGTATGATTAATTTGTTACACTTTATGAAATCGGTGTCAGATTCATAAACAAAAAGCGAACGGCAGCAGAGTACTATTAATTAGCTAAATGCGATTTTACTTGAGGTTAAACAGCTAGTTCTTTTGGTAACATTTGTGTGATGATGATCGATATACTAGTTACTGCAGGACATGTATTAAATATAGACGCACATTTATTTTTTATTTCAAAAGAAATCAAAATTAGGCAGTGTATACTTTAAGCTTGGTTGGTTCCCTACTAGAACGCAACGCAACGACGTAATTGACTGATGACATGTGATAGCCAGGATAATCCATCGCCTGTGACTGGTCAAATTAAGTCAGTGTGCTTCCTTATGTACGTCCTTGTGCTGCGTTCTCCTACTACTACTAGTGGGAACCAAACTTAGCTGTGAGTTCAAACCCGTTACCCTTATCGATCAGGACGACTAAGTATTTCACTTTTTAGATTAAATTCCTTATTAATGTCATTAATTTATGAAAATATCAATATGTTTATCATATTGCTATTAACTATTATAAATTATGTGGATAACAACGACTTCAAGCCAAAAGGCGAACTAATCGTAAAAAATGGTGCAAAATAAAAAAAAAAGGCACAATGTTAAATCGCTCTTCAAATCTTTCGAATAAATTGCGTTCTTTGAAGTGACAATTCAATGAATACCTACGATAGTGAATATCATACTTATATATATATTAGTAATAATTTTGTAATAGCGATAATTTATTTTCGTCAATAGTTTTAAGTCATATGTATGTATCACCTGCATGGCGCGATATTAATTATGAATTATTCGGGTTTTTTTCGTTTCGTTGTAAAGCGTGGTTTCCACTAGAACGAAACGCAGCGACGACGTATCGACGCAAAGTGTTGTATTGCGTAATCACAAGTGGGAACCGACGACGCAATAGTACTGCAAACATCGCAGATTTGATTTCACGCAGGCAGGGGCAAACACAATTATTAGAAGGGCATTTGTCTCAACCTTGTTGACTGTTGATGTACAAACATCCATCCTTATCCGTGCCCCTTTCGTGACCTCTCATTCAAAGATCGATAACGGTTTATAAAAATCAGGCCAATGTTTAAACTTTTTGAGCATATTCAGAGAAATGTATTTCATTTGAACAAATAAAAATGTTTTTTCGAACCGCAACAATATCTCGTATGGGAAGCCTTGAATAGCAATAACGAGCACTGATGCTGATAGACCTTCGATTAAACTAGCATTTATGTACGATGATTGAAAAACATCGAGGTAGATGGAAATGAATGATGTATATGAAACATTATATTGATTGATGTTATTATTAGAGAAAGATTCGAGGAAAAAAACTAAGAATTATGAATCTATAGGAAGTCAGTGGGGCTGTGCTCCTCTTAAAGGTTTCTGTCAGTTTTATTATGCTTTTTTTAAAGTAATTTGATGGATCGTACACGTGATGGACTGTCTCGCTTGTGATTGGTTAGTTGATCATACGTCTTGCGTTGCGTGGGAATACGCACACGTGTCTTCGTTCTAATACTACTATTTAAGTCAGTTTTATTTTATTTTTGGTCTCCCACTATGTAAGCGCACCGCAAGTAATTGACCAATGACGCGTTGGATCACCTTGACTGTCTCGCTTTTGATTGGACGTCACTCAGACCACTTTGGTTAATCCTACCGTCTTGTGTTGTGTACGCACGCGTGTCTTCGGATTAATACTATTATTATATTTAATCGTGTTTCTGATTCAAATTTTGTGTAAATGTGATGATGTGAGTCTGTGAGAAAGACACCATCACAAACATACGTAGGCATATATATTACGCGCGCACACTAAAAGATGGTGGCCGGCCCTAAAGCTCTGTCTACACTATCAAACTAGTTTGACAAAAAGATATGTGATGTGCCCAAATATGGTAGTGATATGCACAGATATGCTAGTGATATGACATCATCATGCCCATATATGGGCACATCACATTGTGCTGTCACATACAGTTTGACAGTGTAGACAAGGTTTAAGTCTCGGCTGATATAATAATTGCGGGTCATCGGAGCAATATTCGTGTTCGAAATTCCATTTTTTTACTTTAGTTGTAAAAAAAAACCCATGATTTAAACAAAATAGCAAATGACAGTAATACAACAAGCAAAGGTCAGTTTCATTTTGTATCATTAGATTAGCGGTGATGCGAGAAATTTTCGGAAATAGTAGGCCTATGCTATAAAAAAAATAACAAATTAGCATTGCAATTTGACAAGCATTTCAATAAGGCTAAGGTGCTGAGTCGCTCCTTTCATCGGTGTTAATCTTAATAAATCCAAAATTGAACTAGACACGAGTCAGTTATCGTGATATGAATTATGAATATAACGTATGAATTTTAAAGATTAAAGTTGTTCTGCCTGTCATCATTGCAATACACACAGGCCTATACTAGTTAACAGTGATTCGCACTGAATTCATCCAATGATAATAATAATTAAGCTATGATTAAGACGTCGTTCACACAAAGACAAACGCACAGACGTAGACGCAACGCGTAGCGAGTTAAAGCTTGGTTTCCACGAGAGGAGGTAACGCAACGACGTAAGCGCGACGTAAGCAATTTAACCAATCACAAGCTTTGATTGGTCAACTCGCCTGCGCTTACGTCTATGCGTTGCGTCTTAAGCGTGGTTCCCACTAGCGACGCAACACAAGGACGTAACGCAACGCAAGTGAATTGACCAATCACAAGCGATGGCTTATTCGCTTGTGATTGCTAACTGTCTATAACTTCGCTTGTCATTGGTTAAAACGCTTGCGTTGCGTTTACGTACTGCGTTACGTTCTAGTGGGAACCAAGCTTTAGTGTTTGAGCAATGACAATTGTGTACGTCCTTGCGTTGCGTCCTAGTAGGCCTATGGGAAACCAATCTTTAAATTATCTACAGTATTAGCCAATCATCTCCAATGTAAATCATTTCGATGGGATTGAATTTAAATGTATAAGGCTAATAGTTAGGCCTATACTTGATACCAATTGCAAGCCAAGTCTGCCAAAAGGCCTCAATCCATACCGGATTTGGCTTGCCATACCCAATCACTATATTTATCAAACGTAACTTATGAAAAAACGCACCTTTAAAGTAATACGAATATTTAGACTTCAATTTCGTAAGGAAATTCATTCAGATCGATGCTTAATTTAATCACCAATAAGCGAGTGAGTTAACCATGACGTAAGCGAAACAATAAAAAGGCAATTAAGACAATGCATTTTGTAATCAATAAACGTAAAATTCACCTGCAAATTTGATATGAAAAAGATGTAATTAACTTGTAATATAAGGCCTACTTTTATTGACATTTTTGTATATATCATATATAATACACATTATAAACAAAATACCATCATCATCGGCGTTTCCACGCGCGCGCGCGTAAAATGACATACTACATAACAATGTTATATATTACACACAATAATTATACGCCTCAAATAACAAATGTATTATGGTATAAAATGATAAGAAATTATGAGGATTTGTATGTAAACGAGTTCATTGAATCTTGAGGAAATGATATATTTCAATTTCTTAGAACATGAAAATTAGAATTGAACCAAACTATTCAGGTTTACTAGTTTAAAACTATTTCTACCACAAGAACCATTTTGGAGCGAGTGAGGCTTGAACCCTTGCCGTTGTCATATTAACATCAACAATGGTTCTAACCTTACTCGCTGGTGGTAGAACAAGTATTCTCGGTGTATACACAGCCAGTCACATTAGGAGGGCACCTTGGTTGTCAGCATATGCTCTTTAGGGTCACCCTCTATAAATAAAGTGAAATCTAAAAAAAAAAAAAATAAATACGTATTCATATTTCCATCTTCCAAATCCCTCGATACGCATGCGTAAGCTGACGCTTTCGATTCGCGCGAACAAATTCGCTTAGTAGAAAATAGGTTTAGGGAAGAGTAGGCCTATAATAATAAGAATGAAATACACATGTACACATCTAATGCATTCCTCCAGTGTGGGCAAGATGACATTCGGCTGTAATTAGACGCTTTAGTGGTTAATGAGAGAATCGATTACCTAGGAATTTTTCTCATTTAATCGTCAATCAAGAAGGGAGAAGGTCAATCAATTGTCCTGATAATAATGCTTTATCAATAAATTGAGTCTGAGTAGGCCTATAATGGTTACATTGTTATCTCTCTAGATTGAGTTTCCTAACCTGATCGATAATTCTCTTCAATTATGATGGCTAAAAACATTAATAACATTCGGAAAGTTGAGAAAGAGTTCAAGGAAAATACCATAAATACAATGATTCTCCATGTAGGGGGCACAGGTTGGCGCAGGTGGTCGCAAGTCAATAATGGTTACATTTTTATCTCTCTAGATTGAGTTTCCTAACCTGATCGATAACTCTCTTCAATTATGATGGCTAAAAACATTAATAACATTCGGAAAGTTGAGATAATATTATAAATACAATAATTTCCCAGGTACAGGTAGTGTGTGGGGGGGGGGGGGGAGTGGGGGAACAATTTGGCGCAGTTCGCAAGTCAATAATCGGTCCAACCGTTTAAAAGTTTTTGAAACAAAATTGCTTCAGACATAAAACCCAGTCAGCATAGGCTGACCGGGTAAAAAGTATTTAATCTATGAAGGTTCGTGTTTAGTCAATTTAACCAGGACAATATCGACTTCTTACAAATATAAACAAGAAATATTTCTCACAAAGAAACGCCGCTCGACATTTTAAAATTAATCATTGTTCTTTTGATTAATTTATGATTAATTATTAAAATACATACAAATTAAAAATAGTTCTTTAATTATGAATCACATGCCCATTTTTTAACTAGTTAATTGTACACAGCATTTGAAAGACATGTACCTTTCCAACAAATATTAATCAAAAAATGGCATTTAAAAATGGTCAATTTTGAACTTTAATAATGTGCTGTAGCCTCAACTGAATATCCTCTAGAGACAACGTGACTGCACGGCGGTACAAGTGAGAAAATTATTCCACAGTCTGTTGATTCGCGTCACCCAATCAAAGGGCGAGAATCCAAAATCGTTCAACCGTGAGCCCTCATAGACTCTCTTTTCCCAGACGTTTTTTGGGTCCAGCAGCTGGGATCTATAAATTATAGTCGAGTTTACAAAGTCGCAAAACTGTCGGTCTTAAATATTATAACTGCTGCTTGCTTTAGCTTCTGAATGAGTAGTCCTCATGGAACGTAGCTGGCTAGAGCAGCAGCGTGAAAAATTGAAACAAACATTAAGCATTTACTATTTATTTGATTTTACTTCGTTTTCTATTCTTTTTTATGTCTAGACGCAGGTGTTACTTAATGAAACGCTATAACAATGATTTGTGTTTAAACTACGCGTGGATAAGAATGATAGAATCTAATGTACGAATAATTTGAAACACAATGACAAGGTTATGCATCGAAATACAATTGAAATGCAGTGAGTTCACAAACATGTGAAGGAAAGGAAATTAATAGAGATAAGTTAAATTATACCCTAAAGGCACAGTTATTTAGGATAATATTGAAAAGAAATCACATAATTACGTATTTTTGTCAGTTTTTAACGGCATTCAATTCATCATTTTATTATATTTATCGTATACATAACCTATAATGTTTAAGACTGTTTTTATGTTCCTATTGATATTAATTTTACTATAAATAAAATGATAGTTCATTATGTTTTTGTAAATGAGTTATTTTATTATTACCATCAATCACCATTGCCCCAATTTTCTTAACCTCTGATGTTATTGCTTCTAACATGTACTTTATAATCAATAATAAATGTTGATTAGGAAAGAAATGGTGGTTCTTGAATTGTATAGCAATTTTATTAATACAAGTCACACCAAACCATCTGAAACATTAGTTATTTGGCGCGCTTAAAAACAGGCGCGGACGCGGATCCAACTTGTGGTGTGGCTCATGTACTCAATCTCTCGGTCTGGCACATATTGAAAATATCTATAAACGATTTGGAAACTATACTAATTGTTATTACTACCATGCATCGTTGCTTCCTTATGCTTGCTCATATACTTCTAATTACTGCTACTCTGGGGCGTTCCATACTTGCTACTTGTTGCTATACGACTCGTACAGAGTATCGCAGTACAGAATAATAGTAGGGCAAACCAAGGACGAATGCGTGAGTGAACAAGGCCATATACATGGCTGCATTCGCGTGCTCAAGTTATAGTGTTTAAGGCTGGTTTCCTGTCGACGTAAGAACATCACTTTTGTTGCGACTACGTCGATTTGTCGTAAGAAATGCGGATTTTACAGGAAACCGATTACGATCGAAAATTTATAAAATCGACGCAACGTAAGAAAAATGGTAACGACAAACGATTTTACAGGAAACCGATGACCTAACCATTGTTGCGTTACGACGTTTTCTTCCGATTTTACAGGAAACCGGGATTTTTTATCTTACGCTTGAATGAACGCCCTTGCGTCATGTTTCTTACGTCTCTTACGAAAGTTGACTTGAAGTCAACTTTCGCAAGAGACGTAAGCGCAATCGTAACAAGTAACCAATGAGCGACAAGAGTTATGACGTAATGTGTATGTCCTTATAGTGAAATAAAGCCGGACAATAACATTTGTATGTATTTACTACTATAATTTTAGCCTAATCATGTTCTAATCAGGGAGTTTTAGGGTTGAGGGATGGGAAAGCGGATAGATGCAAAGAGGAACAATTTTTAAATATATTCTTTATGCACTCAGTAACGAAATATTTTTTTCATGTTTTATAGGCCTATAAATAATATACCTCTAAATACAGTAAAATATTTGCGATTTAATACTTTGTTAAAACTGTCACTGTCATAATCGATTGAAATATAGTCACGATACACCACTACGACGTTTATATTTTTGGTAATTATTAATTAATACAAACGTTGTTGAGAAGGAACTGTCAGTATAGGTTATTTGTATATAATAATGTGTTAATGTGTCAACTTTCGTAAGAGACGTAAGAAACGTATGATGTCGACAGGAAACCAGCCCTATACTGACAGTTCCTTCTCAACAACGTTTGTATTAATTAATAATTACCAAAAATATAAACGTCGTAGTGGTGTATCGTGACTATATTTCAATCGATTATGACAGTGACAGTTTTAACAAAGTATTAAATCGCAAATATTTTACTGTATTTAGAGGTATATTATTTATAGGCCTATAAAACATGAAAAAAATATTTCGTTACTGAGTGCATAAAGAATATATTTAAAAATTGTTCCTCTTTGCATCTATCCGCTTTCCCATCCCTCAACCCTAAAACTCCCTGATTAGAACATGATTAGGCTAAAATTATAGTAGTAAATACATACAAATGTTATTGTCCGGCTTTATTTCACTATAAGGACATACACATTACGTCATAACTCTTGTCGCTCATTGGTTACTTGTTACGATTGCGCTTACGTCTCTTGCGAAAGTTGACTTCAAGTCAACTTTCGTAAGAGACGTAAGAAACATGACGCAAGGGCGTTCATTCAAGCGTAAGATAAAAAATCCCGGTTTCCTGTAAAATCGGAAGAAAACGTCGTAACGCAACAATGGTTAGGTCATCGGTTTCCTGTAAAATCGTTTGTCGTTACCATTTTTCTTACGTTGCGTCGATTTTATAAATTTTCGATCGTAATCGGTTTCCTGTAAAATCCGCATTTCTTACGACAAATCGACGTAGTCGCAACAAAAGTGATGTTCTTACGTCGACAGGAAACCAGCCTACTGACCCACCGAACAATCGACCAACCGACCGACATAGTGAGCTGTAGAGTCGCGTTGCACACGACTAAAAATCAACTTAAAACAACAGCATTTCTTTAAGAGAAAATGAAGAACACTCCATTATTGCAACTTCCCAAAGTTAATCCTTCCAAGCGAACCGCATCTTATTATCAATATCCTTAAATGCGGCGAAATGTTCAACTATTATTCATCTAATGTCTTGAATATTGTATGTTATGTAGAAAATGTAATTATGTTGCTTGCACTTGACCTTTGACACGCAAAAGTGACTCCTTTGTTGCCAGAATGCAATATGTCTCATGTTTGTTTGTAATGGAAAATGAGCTGAATTTCTAAGATGTTTTTCGGTCGGTGGAAGTTGTGTTAGAGCGTGGTTTTTGCCTAATAAATTCGATGTGATGGGACTTGAATAATTGCAGCAGAAAAAAGTTGATTAAATTGATGAATGTATAGAAAATACATTACCTAAATGTGCTCATGAGATACATATATCGGTGTATAAACCGAATTTGTGTATATCATGCCTCACGTTGCTTCACAATGTGCCATGATGGGAAATTAGTACAGTAGGGCCTACGTGTGAACAACGTCATGTGATGGATTTTAAATACTGAGCAACAGTATTTTCTATAGTTGTCTCTAACGTGTATCTTAATCTATTTATGAAGTAAAACAGATTGATAAATGACAACTGGTAATCCAGGCGGTTTTTTCAATTTAAAGCAGACTATTACATCATTTGCATGATGACCCACCTGCTTCTCCTAATCCACCTGTCTGGAAAATGTAAAGTCATTTGATGTCAAGTCAAGTTCAGTATAGTAAAGTAAAGCGTGGTTCTCACTAATGCTTGGTTCCCACTAGCGACGCAACACAAGGACGTAACGCAACGCAAGTGAATTGACCAATCACAAGCGATGGCTTATTCGCTTGTGATTGCTAACTGTCTATAACTTCGCTTGTCATTGGTTAAAACGCTTGCGTTGCGTTTACGTCCTTGCGCAATTATTGGAAAGCCATTTTGTTACGTTGTGTCGGTTGAGTTACGTTGCGTCGCTAGTGGGAATCAAGCTTAACCAACAACCAAGTCGACTCTATGATCCAATTATTGTAATGATGATGTGTATCACAGATTTTTTATTATTCCATGGAGGAATAAGTCTCAATGATTATTCTATATAAAAATAATTTAATTTATAGGATGAACGGAAATATGATTATATTATATGGATCAATGGAGGATTAATCGCATAAAATTCATTACTATGCCCCATTTTGTTATGACGCGTCGAGACAGTTTTAACACAACTATTAAAAGGCCATTTTCTTACGTTGCTAAAGCTACGTAACGCAATCTACGCAACGTAAAAAAAATCCCTTCCAATGTTTTCCCCCGCCTGCGTGACGCTGTAGGTTGCGCTACGTTGCGTCACTAGTGGAAACCAGGCTTTAAAATGCAATACCGCATAAACAAATGAGAGTACACTCTTCCCTGATGTATATACCTAGCGGAAAATCGTGATGTAAATCAACAAAAATACTGTATATAATTCGGCATAATGTAATCTGGATGTCCGTGCATTTGATACCGATGATAACATGGTAAAATGCAAAATAATCGTGAGCGGCAACTGATTGTGAACATTAAAAATCAAACATAGGTGTAGGTATTGGCGGCGGATCAAACAGATTTTTGTGTAATTGCATATTTCTAATGGGTGCCTCTTGTAACTGCGTGTTCTATTATCATTAGTCAGGTAAGTTAAAACGCATTATCGGGGTGTAATGAACGATAAAACTCTTTAAAACTCGCTGTGTTAATTACGATATATATATTTGTTTGTAATTTCTAATTGTTTTTATGTCGGATGGGTGTTCGGAGTTAGTTTGCGAGGCGGGTTTGCTGTTGTTAGTTACTTTTATGCAACATAATTTTAAAGTTCCTTATAGAAATGTGTGCACAGATTTGCGTTTGTTCAAAATCTCTGTCTACACTATCAATAAAACGTTTCGTTTTGTAAACTATTATTGTGCCCATATATGGACACGATGACGTCACATCACTACCATATTTAAGCACATCACACTTTTTTGTCAAACTAGTTTGATTGTGTATACAGAATGTTACCCTCATGTGCTTGTGTGTCCACCAACATTTACCTGTAAGTTAGCCATATCTAAAGCTCTGACTACACTATCAAACTTTATGTGACGACAATTGTTATGTGCTCATATATGGACATGATGATGTCATATCAATACCATATTTGGGCACATCAAACTTTTATTTTCGAACTAGTTTGATAGTATAGACAGAGCTTTACAAGTTTGTGCACAGATTTGCATTTGTTCTTACGCTTGCATTGCTCTTGTGTGCTGTGTGACGCAATGCGTCCAAATTGATGATGCAACGCAAGGACGTAGACGCAACGTAAAGCGTGGTTCCCACTAGCGACGCAACACAAGGACGTAACTCAACGCAAGTGAATTGACCAATCACAAGCGATGACTTATTCGCTTGTGATTGCTAACTGTCTATAACTTCGCTTGTCATTGGTTAAAACGCTTGCGTTGCGTTTACGTCCTTGCGTTACGTTCTAGTGGGAACCAAGCTTTATTGAGTTGACCAATCACAAGCGATGGATTATTCGAACTGTCGCTTGTCTTTGGTCAACACGCTTGAGTTGCGTTTACGTCCTTGTGTTGCGTCCTCTAGTGGGAACTACGCTTTAAGTTAGCCATCTTACGAGCATAACGCTCACGCTTGTAAACGAACGTAGTGCTGGTGATATTAAAATTATATTTTCTGTCACAAATACAATAATTCGATAATGAATTTTAAATATGACCTGAATTCCTCCTTTAAATACCTTTGAATAACAAATTACTGTTAAAATAACGAGGCCTAACAACTCAGATTTCCTTGGAAGAACCAGGCCTAAACATTTAAGAACAAGCGCTTTATTTCCCGGGGACGTTACATCAGCTCAGACACGCTCCTTTGAGAGGCATACGCGAGGTCAATTCTCAGATCAAAATGTGAATTTTAGAGAAGACGAAGGCTTTTGAATAAGTTTATTTTGATCCATTTTCGCCAACATCTGGTAAAATAATTATATCATATACTCTTTAATGTTTTGGTTTTAAATTGACGGACGGAGCCAAGGACTTTAAATACCTTTGAATAACAAATTACTGTTAAAATAACGAGGCCTAACAACTCAGATTTCCTTGGAAGAACCAGGCCTAAACATTTAAGAACAAGCGCTTTATTTCCCGGGGACGTTACATCAGCTCAGACACGCTCCTTTGAGAGGCATACGCGAGGTCAATTCTCAGATCAAAATGTGAATTTTAGAGAAGACGAAGGCTTTTGAATAAGTTTATTTTGATCCATTTTCGCCAACATCTGGTAAAATAATTATATCATATACTCTTTAATGTTTTGGTTTTAAATTGACGGACGGAGCCAAGGATAATATGTAGGCCTACGCTCTCTTGCGGATAAATTGATAGTTATATTATTTTGGAAATAAAAATTCAATTAAAACTCATTAGCATATTAGAAAAAAGTATAACATTCGATATAATTATACAGAAATTGAATAAACTATATTATATAACACCTATATAAATTCCTGTCATTTGATTGGACGAATGTGGGTCACATGGCGTGCAATAGTACGCACTATTCAACGATCGTTAAATAGTACTTTTTGAAACATTTTTGTGTACGAAAAAAAAACGTCTAGATGTTATATAAAACAAATAATGAATGTTTTGTATTCGTGTAATGGTACAAATAATGGCTTTGCCTCGTTGATATAACCTTTCATCATTCACCTCGTGCCATTATTTGTACCATTGCACTCATAAACATTCATTATTTGTATACTATATAGATAATTATACTATAAATAATTTATCAAGCTTTTCACATATGTATTTGTCTATCAGGATCTTGTTTTGTTTATGTATTATTAATGTATAGAAAACTGTGAATGATTTTAATAAATAAAGACGTTTTTAGCGTTTCATATTAGTAACTTGCCCTATGGATATCCACCACGTGCATACCTGTACAATTTAAGAGGATAATTATTACATTAAGAGACATCGTATCTGTATCAATAACATAGTTATGTCATTGATATCACATTATTTGTACCCCAAGGCCGCTGAAAATCTTTCACGATTGACGTGTGTGTAATAATTATTATTCGACAGCTTAAACGCGTTTATCCATAACTTAAACGCGTTTATCCATAACTTAAACAGGTTTATCATCCATAATAGAATGTCTTTCGTTGAATAAAATCTATTTCCGAATATCTATTGCATTGGTTCACGACCTTTTGAATATCATAGCTATTCGGGATTTGTTAGAACATTGCGAATTTATACACGTTAATGTTGTCTTCCCAATGGAGATAAGTTACATCACTGGTGTTAGACAACATGTTTGACAGCTCCGATGGGAAATAATGTTAATTGTCAGATACGAGATACACTATGAATTTATAAAAAAAATATGTTGTGTTTTGATAAAACTAACATCATACGCCATTAATCATATTCCATTAATCATCAATTATAACTAATATAACTGTCTGTAACTGTTTCGTCATCATTAACACTCTTAGCATCTTGATATTGGCAGCAACATAACGATCATCATCGAAATTATCACCATCTTCATCACCATCATTATCATTATCATCACCATCGAAATTATTATTATCATCATCATCTTCATTATTATCATCACCACCACCACTATCATCATTATCATCAATACCTTTATCATTATCATCATTGTCATCATGATCACCATCATTATCATCATCTTCATCATTATCATCTTCACCACCACCATCATCATCATCATTATCATCATCCCTATCATCTTCGTCATCATCATTATCATCATCATCAAAATTATCATCATCTTCATCACCATCTGTATCATCATCACCATCATCATCCTCATCATAAACCATCATCATCATCATCTTCATCACCATCATCATCTTCATCACCATCATCATCTTCATCACCATCATTATCATCATCACCATCATCATCCTCATCATAAACCATCATCATCATCATCTTCATCACCATCATCATCTTCATCACCATCATCATCTTCATCACCATCATCATCACCGTCATTGTAATCATCAATATCATGATCATCGAGAGAATATTCTAAAATGTTACAGTAGATATAATACATACATTCTTGATTTCCTTTCGTCGAGTTTAATTGAACAAAATGCTAAAATCTAACTACAATTCATCTTGGACATACAGAAGATGATATTTTATATTTTCTCGGTTGCCATGCCAAATAAGGTGGTTAAACTGCTTTTAATTTATGAAGTCAATTATTAACAGCGTAGAAACTGTTATATAGATTTAAATCGGATCGTAATTGTACGTGTTTATAATCATCGTAAATAATTTGTTCGAGCTCTCTCAGTGCGAAAACAATCAGTTTAATTGGCAAAAAGGACAGCAAAACAGAGAGATAAGTAGGCCTACACCTGGTCTACATTTTAGAGCAATTTCACGCGTATGGTTCATTGTCACAGCATCGCGTCTAATTTGTTTACAGCGCGCGCGGCGCGCGGCGGGAGGGAGGCGTCATGGTTTATCTGTCCGACAGTACAGTACAATCTTATACCATGGAGGTATAAAAAATTTTATACCTCCATGCTTATACGATGGACGTACACTAAAGCGTAGTTCCCACTAGGACACAACGCAAGGACGTAAACGCAACGCAAGCGTGTTGACCAATGACAAGCGACAGTTCGAATAATCCATCGCTTGTGATTGTTAAAACCACTTGCGTTGCGTTACGTCCTTGTGTTGCGTCTCTAGTGGCATTACATTACAAGTAACGTATTGTTGCAGTTTTAAATTGGTTTGGTTTCTTCACTTGGACGCAACGCGATGGATTGGATCACAAGCGATAGTTATGAATCATCCATATCTTCGTGATTTGACACATTACTGGTGGTGCGTTTACGTAACTGCGTTGCGTCCAAGTTGGAACTAAGATTTAGCGCGTAAACTTAAATTCGCCTGCCGTTTCTGACACGTCAGATAGATTGAAATGGGAAACATCATCGCTAACGACACTGAAACACCAATTATTGATAAATTAAACAAGAATATTTCTTACAAAAAACGCTGCTCGCTTATTGTTATTGCTAAGGTCAAGTCTGGGGGTCACTTCATCACGCCTAGATACTTCAAGTATCCTATTACAAACAAAAACTTCAATGGACTGTTTTGATAATAATTCAATGATTATCTGACAGCGAATTATATCATGGGACTCATAAATACCAGAATGCTTTGGGATTTGTCGTTAGACTCTTTTCTCAGCCGTTTTTGGATTCAACAGGTGGTACCAATAAATTATAGTGGAGTTTCCATTTTAACAAAAATGTCAAAGTGTAGTACTATAAAGCTGCTTGATTTCATCTAATGAATGAGTCATCTCGTGTGACGTAGCGGGCTAGAGCAGCAGCGTAAAAAAAATAAATGTAGGTCTATCTTGGAATTGACCTTCCCCGACATAAACATGATTCTCTTACGTAATAAATTTACGCATTTTTGAAGTTTATTTTATGTTTATCACATTTTTGTAAATGTCATATTTGGTATTTTAACACTCGATACTGTAACGGTGCTAAGCAGATACGCTCATTAACTTATGAACTTAAGAATTAAGAATATAACACCAAAAAGATAAGTTAACACCTTTTATGAATACCACGATGAGTGATAAAATAAACCATTCGTCCTCAAGATCACCGAGTACGGAACTTAATGATGCATGACGTCTGCGCGCGCAACTCGCTTATTCAATGTTCAGCTGATCAACTTTTATATGATTGGTTGAAATAGATTGTCGTGGTTGTACGCAGTTTTCGCCTTATATTGAGGATTATGCTGTTATACTGCACATTCTGTGTATGCGTTCCACGCCAGTAAAAACATATTTTAGTTGTTCCCTTGATATATATATATACCGTACTTAAAGGTAAGTTCAAATGTATTTGTCTAGATTATATGCCGCATAATCTATATGTATGGAAAGTTATGGGTGTGTTTGTTGTACGTCATCCATACCGGCAGTTCCTTCCAAAGCTTTAATAATTGCATAAACATTTTAATGAATTTACGAAATTATATTAGGCTCTATCTAAGATATATATTTCAATATTAGGGCTAGCTTCTTATACATACATATAGTCTTAGTATTTCAAGACAATTTTCCCGATCATTACGGGACACTCAAGAGGAGGCTCTTCTTTTCCTAAAGGTTTTCGGCTCTTATTTATTATATGCCCTTTTGTATGCATTACTTTTTCATTATATATTCTGTTTTTAAACGATAATTTAGGTAAAATTTGACTGACCATTCTATTCATTTATTCTTTAGTCTTTCTAATTATTATAAATATTATCTTTAATATATTATGATTTGTTGGTTCTAAGTCTCACGGGAAAGAGTTACACAATGTGGTTACCTTTTTCTATTATATAAAATATGCTTAACTCTGAGATAGGCGAAAACAATACAAGCACTTTGATAGAAATAATTGTAAATCTCAGATATTCCACGAAACGAATTATTTGACAACATTATTGTTCAATACGATATTGCATTATGTTTTCTCAGTCACAACTTAATGTGACAAAAATGTGATGTTCCCATGAACATGATGATGTACATCATATCACTATCATATTTGGGAATATCACTACCATATTTGGGCACATCACTTTTTGTCAAACTTGTTTGATAGTGTAGAAAAGCTGTAGAACGACAAAATGAAGGGGTTTCTCTCATTTCTCTCATCTTCATTGAAGAACGGTTGCAAATTGATGAAGGATCGCTAGATACAGGAACTTTGAGTTGAATTTCCTGGTTGAAATATTTAACAATTCAATACAATTTATAACCATTTTTTAATGAGATTATTTATTTAGGTCAAATTGTTTAAATATACCACCACCGGCGTATAAAATATAATTTATATGGGTTGTGTTGCATTTTTAAAAAACTGCATAAAGTCGACAGAGAAAATGAAGTAGGCCCAATGGTACGATAATTACGGGGCGCCGTTTGGGGCTGATGTACAAAACATGTATTCGATAGTGTACGTCTCTACATTATTTAGGGAAGTAAATTTACCAAGTCAAAACACATTAAATGGTTGTTAACGTATCCTCTTCAGTAGGAGGCCCATGGTAGGCCTAACTACACTTATTATTTCGAGCGTTCAAATGTTGATAATTATGGAACGACAGTATAATAAACGCGCGCGTCGACGACGCTACCGGCACGCTTGGTCGCCTATTAAATCAAGGAAAATATTGATAAACAAGCAATACCGTGGTGAGCAGCTACAGGTGCCCGAATATTATTGAGAGAGTCTGCAGGCTAACTTGGAATAAATTAGCTAAAGCAATAACAAATAATTAAAAAAAATCATTATCATATATGCATTTTGTATTATGGAAATGGAGGCCAACACTCTTCCGATTTCAGTTTCGGCTCCGGTGCCGCTTCACAAAATATCACTATCAAATTTTATGTGATGTGCCCATATAAGGACATGATGATGTCATATAACTACCGTATTTGGGAATATCCCTACCATATTTTTTTGTCAAATTAATTTGATAGTGTAACCAGAGCTTTAGTATTTACACCCTAGGTTAATCATATTGGTATTAGTAAAGTAGGTCTAAATATTAATTTAAACCCCTAATCGTAGAAATATGACTAAAATAGAATGATAAAATTGTGATTGCTAGGCCTCCTGATACGAAATAATTGGAACTGAAAATCGCATCAGCCTCCAAAAGCTTTTAAGTAATTTGCATTGATTTTTAGACTAACATCGCGGAAAACACATAGTCCTACAAAATGGTGGTATTATTAAAGAACAATAACGGTAATTGCAATATTCCATGTGGCATTTAGAAATTCTAATTTTCAACGACATTCACCATTAATATAAAAATGCCGAAATTCCTAGACATAATTTGGCTGATTGAAATCTGTGAGTTGAAAGCTCAATAAATAAAACAAATTTCGATTAAATCACGTTAAATTAGCAAATTGAAACATAACGTCTTTTATGGACTTTAAGGCTACGATTACAATATCGTAGAAGAAAACCAATGATCGGTGACGTCATGGGTATTTATTTCTGATTATGACTTTTTTTGTAGATGGATGTGTTTATTTCAATACATTAATGCATTTATGTATGTCTAGATAATAATCTAAACATTAATGATGTATGCGTAATATAGACGATAATATAAAAAGATAATTATTTAGATGCGTTTATAAATAGACTTTGCGTTTCTAGTTTGATAAATCGTTACAAACGCGTTACATCTTCGAGTGTACATGTACTAAACTAAGTGATTTAAAACTATATTAAAAGTATATTTTCTTGTTATAAAACGAACATAGAACACATCCGGACGAATATCATCATTACAAACGTGAACTGACGCCTTCTCTTCAAACAAAATATTATTTTAGAAACGCTATACGAACGCGTTTAAATAACATTCTTCAACAAAGTTACCCGTCATATTGTAAAATGACGCGTCCTTCACATCATTATAAAACGAGATCAACACATGATAACGTGCTTGTATGTGAAATGTGTTTCTTTCTTTATTTATAAATTCTGATGAGATATCCAAATCATTTGACAACAGTTAGAAACCTTTGATAGAGAAAGAAAGATGTATAATTCGGTATAGGCCTCCCATTTGGCCTTAAAATCACATTAACTGAATAAATGATACACAATCGATAAAGTAGGTAAAGCTCTGTCTACACTTTAATTAATCTTTATGTGACAAAACAATATTATGTGCCCATATATGGACATGATGATGTCATATCTATCGTATTTGGGCACATCACACTTTTTTTTGGTCAAACTAGTTTGATAGTGTAGACAGAGCTTAAGGTAAAGTATATGGTAATAACAATGTTTAATGTTTTAAAATTTAGTCATAGCTCTGTGAAAACAAGTGAAAAGCATAATGAAATCGATGAAAACTAAAACTAAAGCTTTGATTTTGACTTCCTTTCCGATTGGAAATAAAATTGGCATGACTGTAAGAGTAATACTTACTTTTCCCCCGAAGCAGTTTACTTTAAAACACTTGTTCATTTTAACACTTTATTGTACACGGTGTTATACACCGGGGCCACATTGCATGCGCACATTTATAGGTCAGTGATGCATGTTGATGTTATACAAATGATTATTATAAGTCTGTCTATTTACAGTAATTTTCGAAAAAAGAACACTGACTTAAAGTTCATCCCTAACTATACACGGTAATATACGTCTTTGTGTAAAAAAACTTAATTCACAGTGATTATATTCCAAACAGCCAACAGTACTTTCAGTATATTTAGTCTACGTTCTAGTCCGAAATTAGTAAAAAGAATAAATATGTTGGCACATATGGCGTTTCATACGTATAATACTAGTCTAGGCTCCAGATGGAGTTTTGTCTAAATATTAGTAAAAAGATAAATATTTTTGCACATATGGCGTTTCATACGTGTATTACTTGAGTTTGGATATTTTCAGACAAAAATCAAAACGACGATGTGTGGAATAACATAAAAAAGATATTAAATACAGACTTGAGCAAGTCTAGTATAATACATGAGCTCGTATTTTCAGGCAAAAATCGAAATGCCGACTGGTGGACTAAGCCAATAAATAGACTTGAGGCATGTTTTATAGTACATTATTATACTCCACACATGCACCTTTTATAAAATTCTTACCAGCAGCAATAGTTAGAATAGAACAGCGTATTTATTTAAACAAAAAATAGAAATTTTACTAATTTAAAAATAAGTTTTTTAAAGCTTATTAACTAATTCTTAAAGATAAGAGTTTTTCTTTCCCAGAGGACTGTCTCTCACCCAGTAATACGACTTTAAAATGCGCTATTTATGATGATATCTATAAAAAAATGTATTTGAAACGAACATAGCTTACGGTATGTCATTATCTTAATAGTTGACCATGTGCATGTAATTCTCTCGTGTTTAGTATCAATAAATAAATATCAACAGAGCCAAGATGAGTTATGTTATAATGATTTAATTTCGTTA
This sequence comes from Antedon mediterranea, assembly GCF_964355755.1. Classification (NCBI taxonomy): domain Eukaryota; kingdom Metazoa; phylum Echinodermata; class Crinoidea; order Comatulida; family Antedonidae; genus Antedon; species Antedon mediterranea. Next base: position 34,641,821 of record NC_092672.1, read on the forward strand.
CGATGTTTTCAGGAATTTATCAAGGCATGCTATGTTACTTTTTCAATATTGAATAAAAAAAACGTAGACATTCACTTATTGTTTAGCAGTGGCCAATCAACATAGAGGGTTCGACCCATGTGATGAATCCACGTTTATCGCGCGTAAATTAATGTTACTGTAAGTGTGCGAAAATCATCTGCCCTAGTTTTATTTAACAGTGACCAATCAACGTAGTGTAGGATGTGACCCATGTGATGAACCCACGATGAATAGTTATCGCGCGTGAATTATTACTGTAATTGCGCGAAAATCATCTGCCCTAGTTTTATTTAACAGTGGCCAATCAACGTAGTAGGATGTGACCCATGTGATGAACCCACGATGAATAGTTATCGCGCGTGAATTATTATTGTAATTGCGCGCGAAAATCATCTGCCCTAGTTTTGGAATGATATAGAAGTTAACACAATTTCATTTGATTATTTATACAAGTTGTAAAAAACACCGCTTTGAACTTAACTGCCAGATGCAAATTGTATTGTTACTGCTCATACCACCAATAAAATCGTCAATGTTTTTTATTTTGTATGACATCATCAGCAAATGATGATGTCATCATTATTAAAATGTCGTTTCTACCTTTCTCACAAAAAGTTCTATTCTTATACGTATAAAATTAGACCTCATTCTATTCTTAGGCCTATATGATAAGAATGGTGCAATTTTTAGAGTCATAATAGAAGTCATGATACAGTATAGATCTATACAAAATTATATGTTATGTAAGATTAATATAAGGTATACTTAATTATAGGCCTATTTGGTAATATATTGGTGATATATTACATTTCTGTTTTTAATACAAAAACGAATTGAATGTTTAGAAAGATGACGTAATATAGAGTTCGTTTAAAAAGGATGATATCATTAATTGCAGATGATGTCATAGAATGTTTAAAAAACGACTACAATTCTTGTTAAAAGTTGTATGGTACGATGAGATAGAGAGGGAGTATTTGTCATATATTGCAGAGTCCTAATATGGAGCTCGTTTAAAAAGGATGACGTCATCTTTGTAGATGATGTAATAGAAAGTTTAAAAAATCGACTACAATTCTTGCTAAAACGTTTTATGATGCGATATAGGCCTAGAGAGAGGGAGTGTTTGTCATTTATAGCAGAAACGAACTCAATATGTCCGAATGCCCCGAAACAACATCTCATGTGTTACACAAAACAAAAAATCCATTAAGAAACACGTGGAACTATCATATCATTATACTGGACAATGCTCACTTTGATTAATGCGTTATTTATGTACCAAAACATGCACGTGTCTTTGTTAGCATTGCCTGCAGTGTTTAAGAAAAACGCAAGCGAACGTATAACAACGTAAAAATGAACGTGATATCACGCACGATGTATGTAAAGGTGTATTATATTAGCGCGAGAGATAGTATGGACCATTCCCTATCTGACACACTTCTAATGCCTTGTCAATTAATCATTTTAACATAAATGGAAAACTGTTTAATGGTACTTTAAAGAGATTATAGAAGATGGTAAGAACACTAATGATGGATATGCATTCTAAGAAAACATTTTTGTAGATTTAGGTAATTAAGATGAATATGGTTTTAATATCATATTTATTATTTAACAGAAAGACATAGGCCTATTATAAATGCAACACTACACACAGGACGAGGACACAAACGCACGGCCCTATATATACGTCTAAATTTCGAAATTATCCAATCACACGCGATTGGTCAATTTCGTGCGTGATTAAACTGTCGTTCCTGATTGGTCAATTTCGTGCGTAGCGCGTACGTCCTTGTGTTGCGTTCAACTAATGAGAGGCAGGTTTTACCGGTAAATAAAAAATATTAATGCATCATTACTAAATAAATGTTAAATTAAAATGACAATAGCTGACGCGTTTTGATAATTAACCTAAATATCGCATTGATTGCTTAAACCACACTAAAAAGCAAGAGCACTTGATGGAAGACCATGAACTTTTGCCCAAAGTGGCGCAACTTGTAATGTGCGCTTTAAAATTATGATCTTTTATTAAAAAATAGAGATTAATTAGACAACGCCAGCACGTAATGAACAACAAAACAATACGTGGCGGCGCCCTGTTTACTGTCGATCCGATAAATAACATCCGGCACCATGCGAAACAAAACATCAACAATGAAAAGCCTAAGGCTGGTTTTCCATGAGGCGAGTTAATTTGCGCGAATTATTAATAGCGTAGACTAATGCGCATGCGTATTCATATTTCCAACTACTTTTGTGACGCAAACAATTTTATAACCAATCACGAGAACTCATGATAAGGGAATGTTCACGAGAATATATCGCTTCACTATCAAAATAGTTTGACAAAAAAGTGTGATATACCCAAATATGGTAGTGATAATATGATGTCATCGTGTCCATATATGAACACATCACACTTTTTTATCCAATAAAGTTTGATAGTTTAAACAGAGCTTTAGTGGAAAACATCCTTAATTGATGGGCATCATCATTTTCATTTTCAACAAAATCGTTAAATTTTGTTTATTGAAGACTTTTAATTCTGGATTAACCTAATTGTTTTTGTATCAAACATTGAGTTGAAAGTATTGAATGATTTGACTGCGACTTAACTTAACTTACTGCTTTCGTAATTATAAAACTATTTTCTAAATAAACGAACGTATAAAACGGCATTAGCCTATAAAATACAAAGCACTAAATGCTTGGAATGATAAGGAATGTTATTATTATTAAAAGGATGAACTGTCATGGTAATGGTGATGGTAATGGCTGGAAATAAGTGCTCTGGGTTTAACAACATCATTGATTTTAAGCTTTCTACTATTTAATGTTTACAGTAATGATGATGTACAGTGCATTGTAACTCAAAATATTGTTTAACCTGCGCGATTGATTCAATCAATAATTTTCGGAAAATGGAAAAATTAAAAAAATCAATCATCAAAATGAATAGGGCCTATATCAATACAATACTCGCGAGGAATGTACACGTATTTCATATTTTAGCCAATACAACGTGGTTCCTACTCCTACTAGAACGACGTATTGGACGCAAGGTGCTGTATTGCGTAAATCACAAGTGGGAACCGACGACGAGAATAGTGCAGTGCTCCAAACTTCGCAGGTTTGATTTTACGCAGGCGGGGGCAAACACAATTATTAAGCGTGGTTCCCACTAGCGACGCAACACAAGGACGTAACGCAACGCAAGTGAATTGACCAATCACAAGCGATGGCTTATTTGCTTGTGATTGCTAACTGTCTATAACTTCGCTTGTCATTGGTTAAAACGCTCGCGTTACGTTTCGTAGTATGCGTTACGTTGCGTCGCTAGTGGGAACCACGCTTAAACAAGATAGTCAGGATGTTTACCCGTACAAGAGTGTTATGAATGTTCGTTTAGGCGAGCGCATGTGAACTTTTTTTTAAATCGATGCCCGCTCAGTTCAGATAGCTTAAACGTTTATACAGTTTGTTGGCGGCTATTTCACACAAATACGATCGTTTATATTTTATTAATCGTTTGTCGTAAAAACCAGACATTGCTATATTCATCAGCATAAAGAAAAACACATAACCGTAAAAATCTGATCGAACGTGCTTCAGGGAAGTTTAAAAGGAATTTTGTACTAACCAATGTTGTAATCAATGTTATTGACATCACAGATCTCGCGGAACCAAAACATTAAGAAAGAATTTTTTTAGAAGAATTTATATGAAAGGCAATCACCGGCAAAAATACAATTACAAACATACAATTCGCGGAAATATACAACGTACTCGCAGACACGTGACTGACAATGTCTGTTTCATATATATATGTCTTTTTGTTGGCTTCTTCTGCGAGTACGCTGTATGTTTCTGCGAGTACGCTGTACGTTTCTGCGAGTACGTTGTACGTTTCTGCGAGTACGCTGTATATTTTCGCGAGTACAAGTGTATGTTTGTTTGTAACTGTATTTTTGACGATGATTGCCTTCCATAACTTTACCAAATGTCCGAACAGAAAACAATAATCCAAAGAATGTTTACTGTACTTTACAAAGAGATCATAAAAAACGGCTTTATCACATCACAATAAATTGTTTACTGTAAGTTATTAAATTCTTATAATGATAAAGCCTTGGTTCCATTGGATGCAACGCATACGTAAGTATAAAGCCCACCGCAATTTGACCGACGATCGTCCAAACACGTGCGTTGCGTCCAAGTGTTACGTAACGCTGTATATGTCACTATAAATAAACTTCATATCAAATCTTTGAAACAAACACATTAATGAACGCATTGTGATCCATATTTATATAAACAACAATCGAAGAATCTTAGTCAAAATACGATGACGTTAACGCGATTATGTGTTGTTGCAACATGTTATCAAAACAGTTACAAAATATGAACGCCTTATTAATTAACTAGGCCAGTAGACGCTTTCCAGATTTTGTCGTAAATTCTTATAAACAACATGTTAGACAAATTACGTAAAAGGAAATAGTATAGTAAAGGTTATTATCCGTCTGCTCATCAATAAGACACGTTCAGACGATTTTAAAAGTACTTATAGCTGATTGGTTTAAAGTGAAGACGTTTTGTCTAATCAGTTGCGTACAAGTAGTGAATCATTCTGATTGGTTGATTGTTTATCCAGGTCGAAACAGCAAAACACGGATTTTAATTGACGTCATCTACGCTTGTTTTTACAACATTTTAGCGAAGTTTCGATTATTTTAATATTTTATTTAAATCAGTTACAACTGGAGATGTAGACTTGCCCCAAGTCTGTAGTTATTTCGAGGATTTTCGATGTTTGCAATGTCTGAAATACAAACTCAAATATGAAACGCCATATGTGCCAAAATATTTATCTTTTTACTAATATTAAGTCAAAACTCTACCTTGAACCCAGACTACAGGAGATGCAGTAGAACACCTCGTTTGTGACACACTCCTATATTCATGGGACACTTTCTGTGATGAAAACATGAAAGAGAAATATATAGGTTTTACTAGCATAAACTTCTATTAAATACTTTCACAAGACATTTTACAATTTTAATATGCAGACTGAAAAATTTATAAACCTTCATTTATTTAGTATTTTAAACACGATTAATTCAGTATATTAATATGTATACTAAGTATCGCTTTTAGCAAAACTATGATTGTCAATGATGCTAATCTAGAGATATGAAACCTGTTCAACTTACGGGCTTGCAATTTATTAACAGTATCTTTTACTTTATCGATATCGTAAATCAGTTTGAAAAGACTAAACCACAAGTGTTACAAATTATACGATAGGGTTAAAACATTAGTAATTAAATGTAGGCTTTTACATATCTTGGTACTTAAACACACGCCATGCTATACGTATATAGCCAAAAGGATAAACAAAAACACGTCAGGATATGACGTCATATTAAGACGGCCAGTAATACGTTGCGCGTGATGGTGCATTTCGTAATTGTATTTGACGCATGCGCAAATCTTTAAGCAAGATATTATTGGGAATATACTTAACTAGTTTGGTTTTTTTTCCTTCTTCTATTTCATTTTGTTCATCTCTTCCTCACACATTTCCACCAAAGGCGTGCGTTTATGAAAATAGCATTTTAGCTTCTGCGTCATTTAATCGGACGTGAATGATAATATAAAGGTAAAATAAAAATTATACATTTTGGGAAAACGCCGAATGTTTTACAATTTTTAAAATAGTTAGCAGCTGCTGCTTATACGGATTTTGATGAGAGCTTTTCCAACTTTCGTTGTCATTGTCCTTAATTGAAAGTTGGAAAAGCTCTCGAAAAAATCTTCAAAAGCAGCAGCTGATATAAACTACATAAACAAATAAAATTATTCTTATTCTTTTATTATAATAATTATAATTTATAATATTCCATTTTTCTCCTCCAGAATAACCGTAAAATTGACGTTATGGAGCAATACGCCCCGACGCAATCAGCGTTAGAGATAGAGAACATTACGGCCAACACGACGACGCTGTCATACGCCGAAGCACCGACGTTTACCGAGGTTGATAAACTGATTATAACAGTTTTCATGCCAATAGTAGTGACTGTTGGAATAACTGGTAACATTGCTATTATTATTGTATTCTTACGCATCAAACCAATGCGAACGTCTATGAACATATATCTGGCGAATCTAGCTTTAGCGGATCTAATGTACCTGACGAACGCACCAGTTACAATCTGGAAAGTGTTCGCAGCCGGCGACCTTAACGAAGACAGTGCAATCAGTTTGTTTTACTGCAAGCTAAATACGTTTCTTGTGGATGTTAGTTTTCACGTCAGCTCTTTGACAATTCTGGCGTTAACACTGGAGAGATATTTTGTTGTCTGTTGGCCATTGAGGTTTAAGACAACCAACGTGAGACCGATAGCGATTGGTGCAACGCTTTGTTGCTGGGGTGTATCATTTGTTTGGAACTCGCGTAAACTGGCTTTTACCGGTTTTAAGCATTATCGAAATATGATGCATGAAGGAGAGTTGGTTGATATTACATATTGTACGTATTATTCAACTAGGCATCCCGGTGAAGAAATCTTGCACACTATTGACGCCTCGTTGTTTTTCGTCGTCGCTGTAACCATTTTCATTCTGTATTTCTTGATGATTTCAATGATGCAGAAGATGTCACGGACGCAGAGAACCTTATCGCGTTCCTTTATGGTGAAACACAGAGCTCAGCATAAGATATTGAGAATGCTTATACTCACTGTCACAGTATACATCTTATGTCTAAGCCCTTTCCAGGTAATTAACTTGATCTCAATTCATGGAGACTTGCACCCAGATGCTGCCGGAATTTTGATAAATCTTTGTCGGTGTCTACTCTATATAAACTCGGCGGCAAATCCATTTATTTATAATGTATTTAATATTAAGTACAGGGAAGCGTTTGTGGAATGTTTTTGCAGTTTTCCAGGAAAAAAGCTTAGTAGAACTTACACAAGAACCAATGAGCTATCGCCACGTAGGACGCAGACGATGTTGACGAAAATGAACAGTAACAAATCAACAACATCAAACTACAACAACAACTGAACCAATGAGCTATCGCCACGTGGTACGCAGACGATGTTGACGAAAATGAACAGTAACAAATTAACAACATCAAACTACAACAACAACTGAACCAATGAGCTATCGCCACGTAGGAGGCAGACGATGTTGACGAAATGAACAGTAACAAATCAACAATATCAAACTACAACAACAATTGAACCAATGAGCTATCGCAACGTGGTACGCAGACGATGTTGACGAAATGAACAGTAACAAATCAACAATATCAAACTACAACAACAATTGAACCAATGAGCTATCGCAACGTGGTACGCAGACGATGTTGACGAAATGAACAGTAACAAATCAACAACATCAAACTACAACAACAATTGATCGGAAAAGCAAATTCCACAATGACAAACAACTGTATAAAGTACATTTAGTACATACTAACATACCTAAATGTGATTTTACAGTATAAAAATGTATTGTTATTGAAAGAGAAAGAAAAGTTATTGGACAGGAGATATGAGAAACATTTTAATCGATTGAAAAAGAATCAAGGGACTTTAATCGAATCAACTACCGGTGAAAATGTGTGATTGTATAGCTGTTATCTTCAAAAGTTAATCTCTGTATATTATACTGTAGTATAGCCATAGACCTAAATGTATAGGTCATCGTACAGCCAACGTTATACAAATCCACTCCACTAAAACTGGACACACTGAATCAATGTCCAGCCGATCCTCGAGCAAAGTCAAGAAAATCCTTTCATGTTTTTGCTATAGCATCATGTTTTAGGCCTAAAAATAAATTACATTAGTACATTGGTTTCTGTTAGAGTATAACACTTTCTACCAAAGGAGTTACCATTTTCATGGCATTTCCCAAATACTTTCCCAAACATTTGAGCATAAACAAGCATACAGCATTTAGTAGTAAATTCTTACATAAGTACGAATTCTGAAAAGCTGGAAAATGTGTAAACATATTTACGTCACTAATATCACACACTGAAAACGTGAAAGCTAAATAACAATATCTTTTCTAAGCTTAATTAAATTGAATGACTATTAAACTTAGCTTCTTCGTCGCCTGAATAACAATGTAGCATATGCGTTTAATGCATTTTGGAATCTATTCTTAGTTTAAGCACAATATTGTTTCTCCATAGTCTACGACACGTGGATTAAGAACATGTGTTACTTCTAGAAAAGAATACTGTAGTATAAAATTGATATAGTGACATAATGTATACATGGCGGCTTTGATTTATAACATCCGTAAGTGTAAATAAAACATGCTATAGTATATTTTTTTCAAAGCTACATCATATCCAAGTCGCCAATGATAAACGCTGCTAATTATTATACCGTCGACAAACGTCCAAAGTGGGCTTGCGTTTTCCCTTTCAGCTTGTAAAAATAATTCAAAATAAATCCCATCTATAAACGAAGCTCATCCAAAATTTGTAATTAAAAACAAATCATAAGTATTATATACTTAGTTCGTGCTCTACTCAAGGCTTCGTAATTTTTAAAACAACCAATACGATCATTCCAGAAAGAGTCATCAAAATACACAAACAGATGCAAATACTACTATTAATACATATTGTACCTATATTTTCCTTATAGATATATACTATTAATACATAATTGTACATTTTCCACGTGTATTTACAACCTTTTTATAAAAAATGTCCGTTGCTGTGTTAAGTTAATATTATTCCCTATTACGTATAAATAGATGGATAGTTGTGTGTGCGTTAATCACACACTTACACTTGTGTATGCTTATCATATACTTTCTCTCTCATTGATTGAAAGTTGTTAAAATGTAGCGTACGTAGTTTGCTATAATTTAACACTTCTGACTTAATTTACACAGACGAGCGGTAACGCTAAACGGAAAAAACCGCGTAGCTTGTCCCACATAAAATCTGAATCTATCCTGAGTCGAAACCACCCGTCTGCTCAGCGTTGTGTGTAAATGGTCATAAGAAATAATATAGATTCTATATTTATATTCCACTCGTCTGTGTAAACTGGCCTTTATTTGTACGGATGCACATTAGTAAAATGTGGGTAAAAATAGAAAGTAATGTAATTAAGTTGTAGGCCTATTTAAACCTTTTTTCGAAGACCCAATGTTCCCAAGACTGTAAGCATAGGCCTACTGTAATTATAAAAATGACAATATTATTAGGCCATATTGGACTCTTCTCCCATTCACTATCAAGCTGGTGACGTAACGTCCGAGATGACCGAAAATGACATTATGACGTGACGTAACGTTGATGAGACGATGCTTGACACATTAAAGCCGATTTTCCACTAGGCGAATTTATTCGCGCAAATCAAAACCGTCAGCTTAGGCCTATACGCATGCGTAGAGAAGGATTTTGGAAGATGTAAACATAAATATGCATGTGCATAAGCTGGCGCTTTTGATTCGCGCCAAACAAATTTGCCTAGTAGAAAATGATGACATGACCTCTTCCCACCACCCCGACGATTAAATCTCCGAATTATTTAATTTATTTGAAAAGGTGTATATAAATCCTAAGTCCGTTTTCACATTATTGTAGTAATATATATAATATGTATATAGTAATAGATGTAATATAACTATATGTAAAATGATCCATAAAATAACAAAAATAAAGATATTTATTATATATGTAAATTGCTATTATAGGCCTATTTATGGGATTTGTCTTTCGTATGTTATAACCCAAGTTGATAGAAGTACATTATATTAATTATTAAATAAATACTGTGTTGTATTATTTTGTACGTGTCAAATCAATACACTCATTATGACCAAATACTTTACTGTAAATATCTATCCAAATACTTACTGTAAACAAACCATCCTGCCATAAACAGAAAAAAATGGAAACAAATTGTGGAAAGCGTAATTTCGGAAGACGGAAAACGTTAGCAACAAATATGTATCTATTATTCTATCTATGCCAATTGTATTGCTTCTCTCTTCAAACAATTGCTTAAAACCCCAACTCTTTCGCATGCATATGAAATGACGTAATTTCCACTCAAATCAATTCATATTAAAATCTGTCGTTATCATCAATTCACCAACAACATATTAATACTTGGTAAGTCTTATTATAAAGTATGTATATTGTTTAAAAAAGAAGAAACACGAGACAAGAACAAGAACTTATTGAATGTTTTATGACAATTAGCGACAATCTAGTTGTACTGTAGCGTCTTTCAACAAATATCATTTTATTTATTTCCGTTGTGAAATCCTCCTTTATTCAGCGGTTAGTGTGATTCTAAATCAGATTTCAGCTGGGGATGCATTATATCCAGTTCAATTCCCCTGTTTTCATTATTATTATATAATAAACCGAATCCAATATTACGTCGGTTACACTGTAAAGTCCAACATTCTCGCGCGCCCTTTATTTTCGCGACTTTCGCGATTGAACAACGATCGCAAAAAAGTAATTACAATTCTACCTTTATGACAAGCTATAAATTAGACTTTAAAAAAAAAGCACAGTTACATGTGTAAACAAGTTTGTGATTTTAATTAATATACAATTGGTTTTGTATATAGAGGATTTAACAACAAAAAAGAATGTTAAGAAGTAAATACTAAATTGTATTAATGTTTAGTAATTCAGAAAACAAAAATACTAAATGAATGCTAATGTTTACTGATGGAATGATACTAAAGGTTAAAATTATGATATTAATGAGGGGAAAAACAGATAATAATGAAAAAAGCGTAGTAAATATTTGGAAATTATGTAATGAAACATTAAATGAATAAAGGTGGTGGTGATGAACCACAAAAGATAAAAACAGTTATAAATTAAATTAGATGAAGATAGAGAGAGTGTGATGGTTTGTGGGGGGGGGGGGGGGAGTTTACCTTAGAAACCAGACGAGAGGTTGTGATTATGATTTTTAGTAAATTACCATGTGACGAATATATCTCACAAAGCAACAATGACCAACGCAAAGTGTAATTTAAAAAAAAGGAGATTTTTATGGGGTAAATTTGCTAAGAACGGTAATGCGGTTATTGGAAGGTGATCTTCTTAAAACACCTTAATAGATATAAATTGATAAATATTGGACACTGGTGTAAAAATGATTTATATAATGACGTCATGCTGGTGTAGTACGCACGTAAATGAAGGTGGTTGTTGACCGGGAAAATTAATCAGTTTGTTTGAAATACTCGAATTTTCACACGAACTATAATTCAGTATGTGCCCAAATATGGTAGTGATACGCCCAAATATGGTAGTGATATGCCCAAATATGGTATTGATATGACATCATTGAGTCCATATATGGGCACATCACATTTTTGTCACATAAGTGTGATAGTCTAGATAGACAGAGCTTAATATGCATATTGTGTCGTTGCTGTAATCGAAGAAACTGTCGATGAATCGAGTTACGAAGCGCGTACGAATGTCAACGCATGCGCACAAACTAATTCATATGTTATAAATCTCTGTCTACACTATCAAACTTTATGTGACAAAAATCTGATGTGACCATATATGGACACGATAACGTCATATCACTAACATATTTGGGCACATAACATTTTTGTGTCACAAAGTTTGATAGTGTAGACAGAGCTTTCGTCGTAAATGGAAATCTATCGTAGTACCGTACCACACCTATTGAAAATCACGATGACCTCAGGCTTGTGATTCATTTCAAGTTAAGTTCAAATCAATAAATATGTATTTCAAAATTACACATTTCATCAAAACAAACGATAAATATAATTACAGATTTAAAAGTTACGTGATGTGCGTTTTATCGGCATAATTTAAAGTAGAATTTTGAATTATTATTGAACGAGAAAATAGATTTTAATCTGCAAATCAAAAAGTTCACAAGATTGACTAAACCAAACCTGAGAATAAATAGGCCTATGTGGATATTGGATACAGCGTTCTGTCTATAGTAAAATATGCAGATGACACAGTCATCACTGGATACATTACTGGCAATGATGAAACAAGCTATAGACAACTAGGATGTGATTTTTATCACTGGTGCTGCAATAACAACCTGAAACTAAACATAAAGAAAACAAAAGAAATGCAAATTGATTTTAGGAAAATTAAAGAACCCTTAGAACCTCTGATTATAAATGAAAATGAGATTGAAGTAGTAAATGAGTACAAATATCTGGGTTGTATAATTGACAATAAGCTAAATTGGATAAATAATGTAAATAAAGCCACATGCAAAGCCAACCAAAGGATGTTTATTTTAAGAAAAATTAAGTACCTACAAATTGACAAAACTATACTTAAATTGTTTTATAACTCTGTAATTCTCAGTGTAATACTTTTTTGTAATGTTTGTTTTTATGGTAATTCAATGCAAAAAGATAAAATTAAACTTAATCGAATAGGAAATAGAGCAATTAGACTAGTAGGAGAGCACTTACCTGATGTTGAATCCTTGTATAAAGAAAATGTGTTAAAAAAAGTAAAAAGTATCATTGATGATGAAACACATCCTCTTCACAAACAATTTGCTCTCATGAATTCTGGCATAAGACTACGTGCACTTAATACCAAAACAAAACGGTTTAGGTGCTCGTTTGTACCTAATGCTATACACTTATATAACTCCAGAGTACAAAGGTAAAATGTAACCGATAATTTTTATCTAATTTTAACAATTTTTAGCCTCTTAACTTTTTGTGTGTGTTTTTGTAAATTGTATTTTATATTTTTGTATTTTGCCAGTTTTCAAATCACATTTCTGTTTTTTAAATGGACAATAAAGTATATATGACTATGACTATGACTACACTATCAAACTTTATGTGAAAAAAAATGTGATGCGCCCATTATATGGACATCATGATGTCATTTCACTACCATATTTTGGCACATCTCACTTTTTTTGTCAAACTAGTTTGATAGTGTAGACAGAGCTTAAGGAAAACAATCAATACAAGTGAGATCGAAATGTTCAAGACTTGTATTTATATAATGGCGACTTATATGCAGCTGAGGGAAGTCATTCTGTGTACGCTAAAAACCGTGACCGTGTACAGAATGACTTTAAGACATAATGGCGTAAAAATGAAAGGTCTCTAAGAATAATATAACAGTGTGAATCAATTGATAAAGAGAAATAAAAGAGATGCAGAAAAGTACAGAATCAAAACTTTATGTGACAAAAGAATGTGATGTGCCCATATATAGACATAATGATGTCATATCACTACCGTATTTGGGCATATCACTACCATATCTGGGTACAAGATTTAAATTTACGGAGAGACAAACTGACTGTTGGAAACGTTGGCAATGGATGTTGATCATGAACAAAATGACCGACAAACTTGAACTTGCTTTCATTTTGATAGATGAAGCGTCAAAGGGTGCTTCTCTTCGACAATGAACTTCGGCGAATTAATCAAAATGTGTAAGACATAATCATAATGTGTTAAGAAGCCGTTAAAAGCATGTATTTAATGTGATGTCATTATTAAACACAACAACACGTTTGTAATGTATAAAATGGTATGGTGTGGATTAGTTTAATGAAAGTTAAATGCACATTACTAAACACATTCATACAAGAGTTTAATACAAACACTTCATAAGTTTATTTTTGTGAGGGAAACTGTGAAGTCGATTTGGGTCTCTAGATAGGAACCTAATGACAGGGATATCGTGTATTAAAGGTACTTGATACAGTTAGATAGGTATCTGGTAGACTGGCAACAGTCTTCCCACAGAGAGTCTATTGACAGCCACAGAACCGGGTGCTATCTGGGTGAATCGACTGATATTGGTTAGCCGATGCAGAATGATAAGGACTGAAAATAGACAAGGTTATACCCCACTCTCTCCGAAAGATGCACTTGGTTCTTTTTAAGTTCACACGAGCACGGGACAGACAATATTGTTCCTATAAATACCCCATACCTATGTCCGGTCCAAGGAGTTGCTTATGTGCGGATAGGATATTATGACCGTGGTTTGAGTGGATAGAGAATCTATTTCACTCGCAACAAACAATTATAAATTCTACTCTGACTAATGGTATAGGTCTAGATATTACACTTTAAAAGACACTAAGCTGCATGCACACTTGTTTAGGTGATTTTTAATATTATTAAGAAAACGGATTCGTCTTCCGTGTGAATTGATGAAGTGTGAATGCAGCTTTAGCTATCATACACATCTCGAGGGTACCACCACGTGACCATTGTAGAGACATGTGAACGCACATCTGTCTGTACAATCCGCCTGAATTAGAAGTCAAGTCAAGCTATCGTGTCGTGCACGCACATCGTGAGCGTACCACCACGTGCACCATTGGTAATGTGAACGCACCAGCGTCTGTCTCTACAATCCCCCTGAATTAGATGTCAAACTAAAGCTATTTGATTTATAGATACTGAATGTAATTGCAATCAGAGAAACGTTTGTCGTGGGTGATCGTCCGTACTACAAATAATGCTACAATCATTATACTGGTTTATAATATCAATTTAATTGACAACAGGGATGACAGCTCGGATGACAGCTAAAGTCATATACTATATATTTTTGATTGGTTTTCGAATCCACAGCAGCGCAAAATACTTATTATTATTGTGAACTATTATTGTACAATAGACTGAATTTAATTGTTGAATGTAACATTATATATGGTATGTGCACGGAAGGTGAGAGGGGAAAAGTTAAAATGCAAGGAGACGCTACCTAATGACTGCCCTATCAGATAAGTGGTAACGCCATTTTGTATACCATAAATTGAACGATAAATATCGATCATTGTTTGAAGAACTGAACTAAAAACAACAGCTCATTAGCTATAAAAAACACCAAAAATACAAAACCGTTGTTTAACAAGGCCAACAGCCATTAAGTCGCGTGCTACAATGCATAGTGATACCGGACCGACAGACAAACAGACCGACAGACAGACAGACCGACAGACAGACGGATCGACCGACATAGTAAACTATACTGACCGAAATTACTGAACATGTTTAAAAATGTTGAAATGTTTAAAAACATTTATATTTGTTTAATTTACACGTGCGTAGCCTGTCACTTTTGACGTGCTCGTATAACGTAATTTCGAGTTGAAAAGTAAGTCAAGAAAACAGAAATCGGGCAAAAAGAGTGCGCAATAACATTTAACGCGCAGTGCGCGCGCAAAAATCTGCGCACTCATGGCAATTTTGTAAACGCTTAAAATTGCCTGAAACGTACTCTTAATTCATCGAAAATAAATTTTGAAAATTTTAAGCGCGCTTACGCATGCGTTACATGCGCTACGCACGTAATTGTATTGCCATATGATGATTTATGCCCTGAAATTTATGAGTACCAAATTTTATTTAATTGTGATTCATGGTTGTTAAGATATGATTACAAACGTGATTTCGTTAAATCGTGCGTAGACCGCGTATTTTTTTATTGCGCACCGTGAAAACATAACCACTTCGATTCCTGGCCATAAGGAATATTCTGTGAAAAATTGACTTAGCTAGATTAAACTGATATCAAGATAAGGTCATAAAGCGATAAAACGCATAGTGATACCGGACCGACAGACAGACAGACAGACCGACAGACAGACCGACAGACAGACAGACAGACCGACCGACCGACATAGTGAACTATAGAGTCGCTTCCACGCGACTAAAAACAGCGGTATTACGTCATTATAACGTCACACTTGAGCCAAAATCGGTCACTATATAGCACTTATCCTATCCTAAGGTTTCCCGTAATTACGGTAGTTGATAATTGTACCACTGGGAAAAACGCTGTCTGGTTTCAGGTAGATATTGAAATACATTTTCAGAATAAATTTTCCATAACAATGCTTGTGTTGTTTGTTTAGTTTCTGGAAATAGGCAATAATGTATTACGTTAATTGGTTTTAATTTTTATTGGTTAAATTATTCCAATAAGTAGGGTGCCACACTTAAGTCAGATTTTAAGGTATATATTTAGATACAATGACCAAACAACATTTTAGAATATTTGATGTAAACAAAATCACAGTGTTATTCATTCATTCGTTTCCTTTACTTCGGATAGTACAGTAGGCCTACATCCATACAAATCATACAAAACAAAAAGAGAACAAAATTGCACAAAGCAACTTCCTATACAAAACCAACCTACAATATCAGCATTTAATATAAGTATTTTAGTATTAAAAATAATAAAGTTTTTTTTCTTTTTAATGGGTGTGTCCCACATGTATTCTCTTAATATACATATTTTCATAAATAATAAATAAAATATGATTATTTTTATACCAGTATCTAACCATTCTTACTATTTATTCATTGTATTCATTTTTTCAGTTGGGCCTATAACTTCTAATTCTTGCAAACATTCTTAATAAATGATGTTTTATTACCTTCAATTGCATTTATACTTCATACTTTATACTAAAAAAAATCTTTCTATACACGTTATTATATACTAAAGCTGTAGTAATAAATAACGTGCTCAGAGACGAAGAACCGATTTTGTCTTCAGATTATTACGTTTTTGTCCAGAAATGAAATTCTGAATTTCAAAGTATTAAGATTAATTTGTTCTTGAAGCAACCGAAATATTTACCTTTACCTGTTTCTAATTTTCTAGGACGAATAATTTAAAACAAGAGGATTTATTGATTAACTCATAAGCTAGTCACACCCACATAATAACTACGGTAGCACAAGAGGATCAAAGACGAAACGCCGATAATTCTTATTTTTTATATAGCTTTTGACATTGAGTTACCCCATTTCGGTGTTTTATCATCATCCTCCAACAATTAATATTTGCCTTTTCCGAGTGTTTACGTTATAACAGCTTCGTATAATATAACCGCACGTAATTTGTAAAAATTTATTTTTAGCCGGGAGGAAAATTAAATCCAAGAGATTCAGAATGTAAACGTTACCACTAATCTTCGACAACCCACACATTTATTAATAGACCATCTACGAGAATACGATGAATTGAAACAAAAAGGTTTTATGTTAAAACTCTTACGATGATTGTATGGTTACATAAATATAAATTTCCGAAAATATTAACTAGATCGCTTATTGTCGGAGCTTTATTTTGCCAAAAAAGCTCTACAAAATTACACTCAATGGATAGAATACATTAAACAATATAAAAGCTGGGACGCACTTACCTTAGAATAGCTTTTATATTATAATATAATATGTATATTATCTCGGTAAAACTGTGGGAAACATTTTGTTAAGAGAACGTTTTCCCGTGAAATGAACACAGGCAAAATATGTTTTAACACTATACGGTCAACCCATGGGTCATCCTTATTAAGGAGACATCCTTAATAAGAGGACACTTTACCGGGTCTGTCCTGAAGGTGTCCATCTGTCCTGAAGGTGCCTTCACCCGCACCCCTCCTCCCCCTTAAACAACAGCGACTACTGTATGAAGGCCATACCTGCACGTACGTATTATCTACTTTAAAACGAATGAGAAAATGTTTGAAATGTCACAGAGTGCATGACTTTTCTGCTAAGTTCAAAAACCTAACATTCACAGCACAAAGTATTACGATTATTACAAAGTGCAAAAGTACACCTTTGTTAAAAAATAAAAACAACTCGTAAAAGCAACCCGCGTCCTAGCGGCTCATAGTATTAAAATTCGGCATTGAAGGTACGAATGAGTCGTTTTCGATTCATTCATCAACACATGCCGGTAAAAGAAGTAAACAGACGCGCGCGCGGTGATGGATGCCTATATTCGATTTAAGTATAAGAAAGCCTTATGTTGAATTAACATTACATTAAGGCCCACTAATTGATTGAAATGACGTCGGCTATGTGTAAAATGTGTATAATTAATGGTTTTGAACGGAAGCCAATTGATACCGTCTAATCCCCCACAAATCAACATTAATTGTTCAAACACTCACAATAGTTATAATGTATGTATGGAAAATGTATACGTTTATAATTTGCAAGCACATTACTGTACCTTTAACATGTTAAAGCCCTACAGGATGAATGTACTATTTGACGGTCATCATTGTCTTACTTATGTCCAGCCTATCTGTAGAGTCCGTTATACATATATAATTCTACCGTTACATGGCAAAAACACCTTTCCTAACTTGATGGTTAGGCCTATTATTAATAGTATTAACAGATCTAAAGATACAACATTGACGCATGCGTATAAATATTATCAGGATTTTAACGCGCGCGTCGGCTGTTGCGTCTCCCTCATGGTGTGTAAAATTATTTCAATATCAGACATCTGCGCATGCTTAAAACCGTAATGACGTAGCACATCGACACTTCTGACCAATCAGGTCACTGTATTGGGGCGAGCAGACAATTTCGGCTCAACACGTCACCAAACTATCGTACCGTGGACAATTATTTTTAACCATACAAAGAAAGCCGAAAAGGGTAAGTAAGGTCATGTTCAGTTTTTATAAGCAGACATTGGGCGGCTTTGACATAGTTTACTTCTTGGAATTTGGATATCTAAAAGTCACAACTTGTGTAGACAAAGTTAATTATAGGCCTAGAATATTCGCTAGCTAGGCCTTCTTTTCCATTTTCGTTGAACCAGTCACACAACGTACTTAGCCAGTCCTTGTAGTCTTACTTATGCCCTATCTGCATTTTTTAGTTGGGCCTAGCTGCGAGGTCATGTCAAATTTGACTAAATTGTAACAAATGCATATGGCCTGTATAAAGGAACAACTTTGAATCAATTGAAGGTTTCCCATTGATGAATTTCAATATATATATGTTTATATATATTTGGTGAAACCATGACATCTTGTAAACTCAAACTCACGCATGCAGTGGCATAAGGCAGATGCCTGAGGCCCCTGGTTTAGAAACCCTAAGTGGCCCTCCAACGCTGGAGGCCTCGGAAGTTTGGAGCTTTTTCGACATATTTAAATGCCTGTTTTTCCTTTTGGCACTGCTCAGGGAGCCCCGACAAGCTCCGAGGCCCCTGGGTTTAGCTAGTGAACACTCATAGTCATTTCACCACTGCAATGGAGTAGGATGGTGGACACGAATGACATAACACGATTATGTGGAGCAACATGACATTACAATTTTGCACAGATTAAAAATTGTATAAAGTATTGCTTTTATCTGCATTAAAACCAACACAAGGGAATCATCAAAAAACCATTCTCAAATCATAATAGAAAAAAAAATCATTATCTTGCAAATAAATTTTTGATGAATGTGACAAAATTAATTTATTACATAGTATGCATCGATTAAAAAAAAATTTTTATAAACATCATTTTACAATTTTTTTAATGAGAGCACTCATGACAATTTAAGAACACATTAATTTTGTTGAACCTTTGGAATAAGTAAATTTTTATGGTTATACTGTGATGAGTTAACTTAAATAACTCGATAATCTAATTTCACAATTTGTAATCATTTTTTTTAAATCGATGTATGAATGATTCACCTGACTTTTTTAATCATGACTTTAAGTTAATTTAAAGTAGTTTCATCTTCTTGCAATAAGCATAGTCAAAGCATTTGAAAAGAAAAAAGCTTAGTAATTTATCAATCAAACAACAAATGGTCTATAAGAGATCATTAATGTACAAAGAGTCACACATCAGTAATAAATAAATACAAAACAGTCAAATGTTAACTGTTTTACTTGAAACAATTGAAGATTGCCGCTTGCTTTCAGTTACACGTAAACTTCACATTGGTCTGGCTGAGTTCACATGAGATTGTCATCTAGTGGCTTGGTATTTTCAAATTCAACCGAGTGTATATATCTTAAGATGCTAATTAACCTTTATTCTTAGTCTTTGTATGCTATAATAATATTCGAAAATAAAAAACTGAATTATTTTTGAAAACATATTGCTGAAATTTGTGGAAAACAGATGAAAATTTACATAATTTTTTTTTATCAAGTTTATACCACGCATGGCAAATTTTATAAACAGAGTGTATCTTGAGATACTACGTTACCTATATTCTTAATCTGCGTGTATATACTAATGATATTTGAAAATAATAAACTGAATACTTTTAAAAATACATTTTTGAAACTTGTGACATCACTAACAGACAAAATATACATAAATCATGTATTTAAAATTAAGTATTATTTTGTATAAACTTTCAGCAACCACATTTTAAAAATCCTAAATTTACCACTAAATTGATAAATGATGTCATATGCAGATCGAAGGAGGCCTAGCCTGCTTGGTCACCCTAAACCCTTCAAATTGTAAGGCAAAACGTAGGAAATTAAGCTAAAATCAGTACCCTCATTTGAAGTCTTGAACACCCCCCCCCCCACCCCTCCTCATAATTAAATAATCCTGAATCAGCCACTGAATTGATTGATGGCATTTGCAGATCAAATGGGGCCTAGCTGGCTTCATTTTAAGTCTTGAACCTTTCCTTATAATTAAATTATCCTGAATCCGCCACTGAATTGAAGATGGTCTTTTGCAAATACATTCATGATTATTTCTGTATTTTGTTAAAAGCATTTAAAAATATGCACCTGCATTAATCAATAATATTTACTCATTTGATTACCTGTGCAATTTAACTATCCGGAAATTTGTACTGAAGATGACAATTTTTTTTTATCAAACTAATATTCGCATAAGCAAATGCTTCATTAACATGGCAATTTTAGTACTGGAATTGAAAGTAGCTGAATTGTCACTTGACAAAAAAATCTGACGAACCCAGACATTATCCTAAATCCATAATAAAGGAATGGATAACAGTTGTTTATTAAAAAAACGCGAGTGATTATTAGCCCAGAATATTAATCTGATCAAAACATTACTTACGCAATCATTTCCATGACTCCGAGACTGATGGTCTGTCATAAATTGATTGATGTATTTCTTTACTTTTGTTCTGTATTTATGTTTCAAATATATGTTGTTTTTGGACTGTTGTTATTTTATATCATTGTTTCACTATAGTGTTATTTAAAAACTACCTTTGCTTAATTCTTTAGCGCATAATGCATATGAATTTTAAGTCCAGCATTTTCTCTGATTAACATTAATTTATTGATCCATTTTGTATGTACATTACTTTTCAAGTATTTTATTGTTCAATTTTATACCAATTGTGTATCATACTGTACATATTTTAATGGAAATTGCTCAATACAAATGAATAAATTATTATTATTATTCCATTACAGTGGGTTGCTTGTTAATGTGCTTTAATCTATATTCTTAAAATACAGTTTAAATTTAAGTAAGTTAATAAATACAATATTTATCTAGATATCAATACCAATCAGGGAATTAATGGTACATATTACAGAAAGTTCCATTTCAAAATATGCATAAATGCTACCATCCAACGTTTTTTTATAGATTTTATTTTAAAATTGTATAGAAATGTTGTGTGTTTTCACTTATTTGTTTATCTAATAGAACGAGAATAAATAAATAATTAATAAATTATAATAAAAAAAATATTTATAATAAACGTCTGAGAGGACCGAATTTGGTACCTCTATTTACACATTATCTTAAGCTTTTTTATCCAGTTTTTAAGTACTGTTAGGAACTCTGTTCTTGGTAGGGTGCCATAAGCTTAATAATATCAATAATACCAATGCACAGCATTTTAACTATCAAATACTAAACAAAGAGTCATTTAATGTTATTAAAATAATTTATTTAGCGCACAGTTTGATTTTAAACGCTAGTATTTACAGTTATTTTTTATGTCACTCTTGTTTAATGTTGTTGATGCTGTACATGCCAATTCGTATCACATAACATGAACTTTATGAGAGTTTAAAGATGATTTATCAACTGACATTACAAATGATGTGTTTAATCTTTGGGGATATTTACTATCAATTTTAAGAGGTCATAAGAGATAATCATTTGATACATAGTTTTATATGATAGAACAGAATACAACTTTCAGATGACGAATATAAACTGAACACATCCAAGTATTTTATCCCAAATAGAATAAAAATGGTGTAAGAATAAATTAAACACTATTGTACAGTTGATAGTAGGCTATGCCTCGGTCTTACTTGAAATCATTTCTAAAACATTTAAAACAAATAAAATCTATAACAAGCCTGCGTATCATTCATGCATATTTTGAAATGGAACAGTACCTATGCCTAGGTCTTAAAATGTTAAGAGCAATCAGAGGCAAATGATAAAGGTATGAGAACTAATATTAGTATTATTACATAAATACATTTCTTGTTGTTGACTACGCTAAATGTAAAAATAAAAGTACAGAAAATAAAACACTGTTGTACTGTAGATAGTTGACTATGCCTAGGTCTTAAAATGTTAAGAGCAATCAGAGGCAAATGATAAAGAAATCAGAACTAATATTAGTATTATTACATTAAACATATTTCTTGTTCTGGACTACGTTAAATGAGTATTTTATTATGTATATTGAATTTCAAATACAAAAATCTGCTATTATGTTTGAGTACCGGTAACCAGCAGACACAGCCTTTTGTTGATATAAGATGCAGTAAAGTAAAATATTATGGTTAACAAAATATCACAGAATAATGAAAAGTGATATATTACTGGATATATTAGGTAATTCTTTGTACAACCTTCAGTATTGTGTAGTAATCATTACTAAAAGATTATATCTATTTTTAGATTTAGAATACTTATAATTAAATTAGCTGAATCTATATTAAAACTTGTGAAAATTATATTTATACTTTTGCAGCCGTAAATTATTTTCACCTTTAAAATAATTGATTATTGTAAGTATTTTATTTTTACAGTTCGTTTGTTTTTGTGATTGTTTATTTTCACAACAAACTTAAGTAAGTCATCAGAAATACGCTTTTAGGCTTGATCCTCACAAGGCCTTTCTGCCAGTTGCAGTCTATAACTCCAAAGAGCACTACTCATAGGCCTCTTAGACGAACAACTTCTTTTCGTTGCAACTTCATGCATGAGTGATTTTTCTAGTGCCCTCAATTTGTATTTTCATTCATATCCGACCGACTGACCCTGCTTTTTGGGAAACAACCATTTTTTTGGTATTGTCACAGCAGCAACATCTGTACCACTATTTCAAATGTGCCATGTATGCCTTAATGCAAATCCTAGCACCACATACTACTTATTCATTCAATAGTGTTTAGCGTCTGCCTAGCTGCTTGCATTCGTTTTCGTGCCTTCTGAAACATTTCTAGAAAATGTAAAAAATTATATTTTTAAAGTGATTGTATCAACAAAAGATTATAGACAGAGAATGTTGGCATGAATAAATAATGACTACGCCAGCGGACTAATAGAGATATAAATAAACACTAAATATGGACTCTTCTTTATGTTGTTAGTTTTCATTTATGCGCGTCACCAATAACCATTTTTTGTCCGTAAACTACAGTAGTTCAAGTATACGTATGAAATGCCATGTGTGCCATAATGTTTATCTTTATATCAATATTAAGTCAAATCTAGAACCTAAAAATGGTCTGCATAATACCAAACTACAGTGCCATTATTCAATCCTTGAATAACTCAAATAAATTAATTAAATTGTACGTACCTAACACATTCTGGACAGAGCTCTGCATAGAAACACCCCTGGGAAACAAAATACATTATGTAACAGATATTTTAATTTTTTATTATTTATATCAAAATGAAAGTATATCATTTTAGTTGATAGTAAATACAAAATATAAAAGTCAGGGACACACAGAAACTAAGATGAAATCGTGAAACAAACACCATAATAATTCTTAGGGTAAATAATACAAATGAAATTATTTGAGGTTTTAATGCAAAATCTGTTTTATTCTGGATGATGGCAGAAAAGGATGTGTTTACAGTAGCTTTGTAGGCTTTCTCCTACAGTGAGCTGATAATTGCTGAAAAGATAATAATGATTTCTTTCTGAAAAGATGATGATTTCTTTCTGAAAAGATAGATGATAATGATTTCTTTCTGAAAAGATGATAATGATTTCTTTTATTTTCTGGGGGTTTCCACAGCTCATGTTCCCTGTAGTAAAAGATATTTTGTAATATGAGCATTTTTTAAAGTTATAATGTTACAAATTATGATTAATTTGGTTTTTTAAAATTGCCAAAATTTGCATGTTTATAACTATAAAGTTCTGTGAAAAATCTTGTATTTTGTAGCAGCATTTACAACTAAAGAGCATACCGATAATTTACAGTATATTGTTTACAATGTTTTGATGATGAAGATACCATACATAGATTAATCATAGTCAATCTACCTCATTTATGACGTCACAAATGTAATAACTTGCAATGAAGGGGAAGCTATCCATAATATATGGTTCAAGGTGCCATATTGACATCTAAAATGTGTAATCATTTACCCGTAGGCCAATTAAGACTTGCATTAAAACACATTTACAAACTATGTTTGTTGTCAATTGTCCACGATATTCTTTACTAAACTCTATTAGTTTATATATATTAACGAAAAAAAAAAAATATAATATTTGACATTGACAACATTTTATTGACCTGATAAAATAGTTAAAAACTAAATAAGTGTAGAAACCTCTATTCAGGGACACTCCTACTCAGGCTTTTAAGTTGAGTTATACACACAATTCTAAGTAAAAACAGTTTAGATTGGGAAAATTCATACCTTTTGCTTAAACAATTTTGAATCAATAAACATGTTTAGTTGTATTTTGGTAGATATTTTCAGGATTTTTGTTTTGTTCTTGCATTCATTGGTTTAATGGTGTGAGGTAATTTCCCGATTGATCGTAATCACAACGGTACTGGGTTTGGTCTACTAGCGTTCCTGCTCCCAACCAGTACATCCATTCATAGAAGCTTTAATGAAGTAAGCCTACCTGGTGGTAACCATAGAACAGTTCCGAGATAACGACTATACTTCGGCTTTAGTCGATAGAAGATTGAAAAAAATTGTTAGAGATAGAGTATACAATGTTTGATTATGTGTAGATGTGTGTTCTGTTCTTTTATTCAAATGATGTTATTTATTTAATAGGCTACATTTTTTATATCAATTAATTAAATTATCGTAGATTGTATATTATGCGAAAAATATTATTAAATACATTTTTGATATAAATTATTATTATTATAATATTAATACAAATATATTTGCTAGTATAAATTAAAAATATAGATATAAGGAAGAAAAGCAAAAAGATTATGGAGCGGCTGTACCAGAATATACAACACTAGGTATTGTAAAGTTAATATACAGACATTTTAGGCGATCTTGTCAAAGGTCAAGCGCCTTCAGCCTGCCACGTTTCGATATTCAATATTGAACTTGACCTATGTACTATGATTTTTTCCATAATTAATTAATCCTTGGCTTAGTCATCATTCAGATGAATGTAAGACTAATTTACATTAATCCTAAGACTTAATTAATGAAAAAATGGTATCGGATCAGAAATCAATAAATTAGCATTTCCATTTCATCTGCCTGTCAATCAAAATGTAGATAGTACAGCCAACCCTCGATAAATGAAAAACACAATGTAAAAAAATGTTAAGTTATAAAAATTTAACTAATTCACTTACAATATCTGAATTAATAGATTTGATAATGTCAATGTCAATGTCGAATGAAATATTAGTACAATCAACTCCCAACGGTTAAAACATCAATATACGTATATTAACCTGACATAACCTATCATGATCAATGTTATCTTTTCAATTTATGATGATGGAATATCTTTTATACTTTTCAATGTTATTGTTACAATTTAAGTAGCGCAATTTAATAAAATAATTTTGTATTTAATATTAAATTATTATTAAATGTCGTAATTTGTATTTTTGAGAAGACGATTAAAGCAAGGCTACATATTATACAAGAATTATACCAATTTAATTATTAATTTGTTTATATTCTAAAAATGTATTTATTAAATAAGCTTTCACAGCAAACGTGCGATATAAGAGGTGGTGGCTTCCACTAATCTTTTCCCTAGTTCATATCTATGGAGTTGTAAGTTGCGTACAATATGAAACATTAACTATGTAGGTCTGAACAGGCTCTAAATAAAAGTTTGATTGCGCTCTTTTGCATGATGTGGGTGAATTTGTTTTGATGAATCAACAGTGACACCAGATAATCGTAATTGTACTCGATGTGAAAGCATGCAATATTTTTCTCATTGCACCGGACTGAAAACGAGAGTGAATTTTTTTTTAACTTCTGTATTTTCAATAATAGTCCGTATAATTCAATTAATAATATTAAACAATTTCTTTTATATAATTACTGTAAATAATCAATGGATATATTTTATAATTAATATTTCTTGTAAAAATCACTGCAAAAAAAAAAGAATTGCGCACATGAGTATAGTTGACGACACATACAAAAACTTTATCGCCCCTAATGGGTCCCTTTTTGTCAAGTTGCCACTAAATAGAAACAAAAGTCAAATTGATAACCATTTTCTTTCCTGATCATTAGATAACTGATCTGTTGTTTTATTCACTGCAATGTTGATTTCAAGTTATTTACGTTATATTGCCCAAACAAACATTTGATGTATGCATTTTGTTTTTTTTTACTCCTGCTGAAAAATATAACGTTCCTTCAATGTCACATGTTGTAATGTTTTATGCCATTAGTTAGAGTTTAATTAATTTTCTTGCCCTTCAGATGGAACATCAACCCTGGTTATTAATCTCCATATCCATAGTAATGAATGGGGCGATTATCACAATACACTTATAATCACCCTGCCTCAGTGGCTGGGTTCACACACGCAGCTAAATCCTTTAACACTTACATCCATACATTTAAAAAATATATGAAATTACATTTGCTTTTCACTACAGCTAAGTACAAACAATCCCTGATTTTAGATCCAAGATAAAATGTCACAATTTCGCTCATAAATTACGGTAATCTTTTACACGATGAATATGAATTTGTAGTTATTATCCAAAGCTAATGATAGATGAGGTTGAAAGACAAAAAAAGTCAAATTAAACTCGACTCAAGTCATGGTGATTATCTATTATTACTGTTGAAAACACAACAAATTTATTAGAGAATGTTCATAAATACAATTTTTTTGTACAGAGTGTATTCACGTATTGTCTGTAGCGGAGTTGGCATTTATTTCTTTTTTTTAAAAAAAAAAGCTAAATCATTAACTGTAAAATAAGTTTAAGATCATATTTTGTTGCTAAATCACACCCCGGGTTATTAGAATAAAAAAAAAATTCCTTACCCAAGTCGATCAAGGAATGTGCCTAATTTTCGTTTAGATGATGCCCGATCTAAGAAAGCTCTGAAAAGAAAAGTTTTAAATTTTTATTAAAATCAAAATCATTAACAAAAAAGTATTCATCTCCCAATTTTGACAGTACCATAAATTTGAAAATGATTAAAAAAAAAGAAAAAATAAGCAAAAAACATTAATCTAGTAGCAATTATTCACTTCTACAAAATACTACTTTTTATTATTTGTTTACGAGAGTTAAGGTCTGTCTACACTATCAAACTATTTTGACAAAATAAGTGTGAGTGACCAAATATGGTAGTGATATGACATCATCATGTCCATATATGGGCACATCACAATTTTTTTGTCGCATAAAGTTTGATAGTGTAGACGCAGATTCAGATAGAAGTATATCGATACAGAACAACATTACAAAAGTAAATTTTAATGGAGAAACTTTCTGGCGACTAAAGTAAATATTATTGCATGAAAATTGTCACTTTTATCGCATTAAAAAATGATTAACCTGACGCAAAATGCGTACACCATCTCTCGACACGTATCATGAGTAACAATTACAATTGGTTGATGAATCACGATAAATGTTTATCAGGCTACGTAAACTAGATTCCTGAGGGAGGGCAGTAGATTAGTCTATTAATTATGTTATCCATCAATGGAAAGTACCATTAACATTAAGTCACAACCTTAACATTAGATTGGTTGAAATGGCAAGTGGCTTTTAACATCAACTAATTCCCAAGTTGATGATACTCTTATGGAAGGGTAATGATTAATATATCTGTTTTAGTAGAGCACACACTTAAATTTAAGTTGTGTTCTTTAACATTGGTTTTAGTTGACTCGGTTTTTGATATTAACCTATTCCCATGTTGGTGTCCTTACATGAGGTTGCCTATTATATCTGTTTAGCACACACTTAAAATTAAGTTGTGTTCTTTAAAATTAGTTTTAGTTGACATTGAAATCGGTTTTTGATATTTACCTATTCCCAAGTTGGTGCCCTTACAGGATGTTGCTTATTATATTTATTAGTAGAGAATACATTTAAAATTAAGTTGTGATATTAACATTAGATTTTTTAAATTATCCTATTCCCAGGACGAGGTTGGTAGCCTGTTAGTAGAGTATATACAAATTTAAATAAAAAGATAAACATAGGATACAACAGTAAATGACCCTTGACCTCAATGAAGAAAAGAATCAACATCACATCAATTTTAGTTCTCATAAAAAAAAAGTATGGTACGGAAATCATGACAACAAATCGGACTAAAAACAAAAAGAGACAAAGCCTATGCTGATTATGACTTCACAAATTAAAAATAATCGATTCTTAAAGAGTATTTGTCACAAAGTATAACACTAATAAAGTGTCATTTGTAATAAGTTTAGGGACATAAACTAGAGCAAAGTCCTGGTGACACTGACGCAAGCACTTATATTTTATTGATGTTCTTAAAATATGCCTTAAATCTAGGTCAAACAAGTTTAATGTGAGTTGTATGAAGATATATGTGGCGTGTCATACTTTAACCTATATGAATAAAACTCTGATCTAATTCACAATTTAATAAAGTATTATATAATAGTGACACTAATTTTATTACATTCTTGTACAAAATAAATGTCACTAACTTCAATTAATCATTATACTTTAAAAAAAAATAAAATGTAGTATTGAAATATTAATGAAAAGTGTAATTAAAGTCCAATCCTTTATAACCTGTACTTTACATACACTTTTAATTTAATGGTTAGCAACACAATACACAATAAATGTCAGTGAATTTAAGTCATAATGGACTGCTAGGACATCTGGTTTCTTTAAAAAAAAGTAACATCTCAAATATTACACATTTATAACATAATACACTGACTAAAGCTCTGTCTACACTATTAAACTAGTTTGACAAACAAAGTATGATGTGAGTCATATCTATATATGGGCACATCACACTTTTTGTTAAACTAGTTCAGATATTAATCACTTGCAAATTAATTGGTTTCAATGGAGTGAAAAAAGTTTAAAATTTAATAATTCATTTGCAATGATACTATCAAAACTCATGGAGAAAACGTATTAAAATATACTAGTTCAGATATTAATCACTTGCAAATTAATTGGTTTCAATGGAGTGAAACAAGTTTAAAATTTAATAATTCATTTGCAATGATACTATCAAAACTCGTGGAGAAAACGTATTAAAATATACATATGAATTAAATTGTATAAATAAAGTTATCTAGTCTTGCTTGCATACAAAATCAGGGCTACATATTGCAATTTGTTTATGTTACCTTTGATTTTATTTACTTAAAAATTAATTGGTTCCATCGTAGTTGAAAAATTAAATTAAACCTTACATAATTGGAATGATATCTATTACAAAACCTGTTTACATTACGTCAATAAAACTAAAAAATAAACAAATTAACTAAATTGAGTTTAAGATTGTTGAAATGATGTTTACTAATATTACAGTTACTCAGTTGAAATTCTGCAAATCAAATGTATATTAATAGTAGTAGCAGACCCTCTGAGCTGCCTTCTGGGTAAAAATAGACAATGTACATAAGATAAATTGCATACTCTGCCTTAAACTCAAACGTTGAACTTTCAATTTCAAATGTAACTGTCAGAAGTTCATTTAAAATTATAGTATTTCTGAAAAATATATTTGGTTACTAAAAAAAAATCAAGAATGTGTAAAATCTCTGTCACTATCAAACATTATGTGACAAAATAATGTTATGTGCCCATATATGGACATGATGATATCATATCACTACCATATTTGAGCACAAACATAAACCTATCTAAAGTTATAGTTTCATGGTATATGGTAGGTACTTAGTCTCTGATGATACATTTAATTTAATGCAATTTTTCCAAATCAAATCCCAAATCTCATTCAAATAAGTAGCAGAATTTGACACCTTATGATCATCTGGTATTAGGTAATTAGATATAGTGTAGAATCCTTATACTTCTGGGATTTGTGTATCGTCATCTCACAGACAGAAGTATAGTCTCAGTAGAAAAAGATCAAAAGAAATTGGTAATAAGATTATGGGTCATACCAAAAGTACTGGACACTTCACATAGATAAACTATTGAACTATTGTTAATTTAAATTACAATTTTGGAACTCTATTCTTGAATTAATAAATTAGGTGTGGAATGGTTGGGGGAAGGGGGAGTAGGAGAAGAGTTAGGGTTGGTTTGTTTGGGTGGGTGAAATTTTGCTTTCTTCTGACTATTAATATTTATATGTTCAACCTCTTGTTACGAAAGTGTTCTTCCATTTTAAAGGAGAGTAATAAATATTATTTAGTTTTTTTTTTTCACTCTCTCGTTTAAAACATCCTGGATCCACCCCTAAAAATAAATCTGAAATAAATGTATAAATTCAGACATTTTTTTTTTTTAAACACTCGCAATCACACTGTAAGTAAGCCTAATACTTTGCACAAAAACATAAAAACGATCTTGAATTTAAAAGGTAAAAGGCTGTGATATTTCTATTAAAAACAAAATTATAATGCAAAATCAAACGGAGACATTATACAGCTAATTATTTTTTCCACTAATGTAAAAAAAGAATTACTAGATAAATCTCCTACTAAAATATTCCTTAATATTACCATTTCCACTCCGAGGCAACTACCTAGATAAACGTGCTTTATTGCAAAATGAGAAGGTGATTTTTGTAGGACATCATTCTATAGATAATGAGTAAGGTATTTTACCGAGACGTTTTATTAGTTTTTGCGTGAAATATTTGATGATGGACATCATTCAATTTTTCAAGTCACGCACACAAACTATTCAAGGACAAATACAGTGCAGTTAAAATTAACTAGGTTTTACGCTGAACCTATTGAAAAAATGCGTAAAAGATTTTTAAATGAGAAGAAAAATGATTAAATAGCGAATTTTAAAAAAATTATTAAAAGAAAGAAAACTATTAAAATTGGGATCCAAATGAAATTATTTCAAGAAAAATTATTATTAGAAGGTGCTCACCTCCAATTCCAAGGTACTATGTTCAAATCCTTATAAAGTCAAGTGTTTCCTAATTAAACAACATGTACTACTTACTTTAGTTTATTTTTAGACTCTCTTTTGATTTGTTTGGCTTAATTGGTGCTGTATTGAATATATTTATTTTGTACAAAGAATTGTCAACAAATTATGAATGTATTTAACCAAATTATTTTAAAAGAAAATAAAGTTTGTGAAAACAAAATATACATATTAACTATAGGTCATCAGGATGTTGAGAAATAGGGGATGAAAAATATGGGTATAGTTGTGTTACAAAAAAACCACCATATCTTTCCCCACATTTTTTAAATATCAAAATATTTTTTCTCCATCCCTTTATTATAAAGTTACGTGTTGGACAATGCTAAATTAACATCAGAGTTTACTGTATGAATGCCTGATACAGGCTAAACAAAATTGACTTGCATTTTAAAATAATTGTATTGATTTCCTGAATTTTAAATAATGACTTGTTGATGTACTGTTATTTTCTTGTGTTATTTTTATAGGGTTTTCATTTCTGAATAAAAGTTTATTATGATGTCATAATGCATGCATGTTTTTAAAAAGCTAAGGGTACAACCAAACATCTACAGTATGCTATAAGTCATAAAGGTAAAAAAAGCCAAAAGCTGTATATAATGTATATATATGATGATGATGTCATATCACTACCATATTTGGGCACAACACACTTTTTTTTGATTATCAATATAGTTTTACAGTGATATCCAATTTGATGGGTTTTGCCAAAGGCTAGAAATAAATTAAATTTGCAATACTAATCAATAGACTTAAAAGGATTCATGTATCTAAACATGATTGACACAAATGACAGGTTAAAAAGGTTGTGAAGGCATTTAAGCCCCGATAATCATCAAGAAAAAATCCTGTGAAAGTATTAGTTGTCAATTTTACATGTGTGTGTTTCATTTTTAAGTAATGTATAGATTGATACATTCTATGTTTTGTAATTTGCTGAAGAAGGAATGTAAAAAAGTGCCACTGAAAGTATAGAGATTAAAGAAAGACAAAATAACAAATATAGTAGAACTTATTCAGGGGAACTCTCATTCAGGGGGAACTCTCATTCAGGGGCACTCTTATTCAGGGGAACTCTTATTCAGGGGGAACTCTCATTCAGGGGCACTCTTATTCAGGGGAACTCTTATTCAGTGGGAACTCTCATTCAGGGGCACTCTCATTCAGGGGCACTCTTATTCAGGGGGAACTCTCATTCAGGGGCACTCTTATTCAGGGGAACTCTTATTCAGTGGGAACTCTCATTCAGGGGCACTCTCATTCAGGGGCACTCTTATTCAGGGGCACTCTTATTCAGGGGCACTCTTATTCAGGAGAACTCTTATTCAGGGGCACTCTCATTCAGTGGGAACTCTCATTCAGGGGCACTCTCATTCAGGGGCACTCTTATTCAGGGGCACTCTTATTATTCAGGGGCACTCTTATTCAGGAGAACTCTTATTCAGGGGGAACTCTCATTCAGGGGCACTCTCATTCAGGGGCACTCTCATTCAGGGGCACTCTCATTCAGGGGCACTCTTATTCAGGGGGAACTCTCATTCAGGGGCACTCTCATTCAGGGAGAACTCTTATTCAGGGAGAACTCTTATTCAGGGGGAACTCTTATTCAGGGGGCGCTCGTATTCAGGGAGAACTCTTATTCAGGGAGAACTCTCATTCAGGGGCACTCTTATTCAGGGGGAACTCTCATTCAGGGGAACTCTCATTCAGGGAGAACTCTTATTCAGGGAGAACTCTTATTCAGGGGGAACTCTTATTCAGGGGGCGCTCGTATTCAGGGAGAACTCTTATTCAGGGAGAACTCTCATTCAGGGGCACTCTTATTCAGGGAGAACTCTTATTCAGGGGGAACTCTCATTCAGGGAGAACTCTTATTCAGGGAGAACACTTATTCAGGGAGAATCTTATTCAGGGGCACTCCTATTCAGGGAAAACTCTCATTCAGGGGCACTCTTATTCAGGGAGAACTCTCATTCAGGGGCACTCTTATTCAGGGGGAACTCTTATTCAGGGGGAACTCTCATTCAGGGGAACTCTCATTCAGGGGCACTCTCATTCAGGGAGAACTCTTATTCAGGGGGAACACTTATTCAGGGAGAATCTTATTCAGGGGCACTCCTATTCAGGGAGAACTCTCATTCAGGGGCACTCTCATTCAGGGGCACTCTCATTCAGGGGCACTCTTATTCAGGGGGAACTCTCATTCAGGGGCACTCTCATTCAGGGAGAACTCTTATTCAGGGAGAACTCTTATTCAGGGGGAACTCTTATTCAGGGAGAACACTTATTCAGGGAGAATCTTATTCAGGGGCACTCCTATTCAGGGAGAACTCTCATTCAGGGGCACTCTTATTCAGGGGGAACTTTCATTCAGGGGCACTCTCATTCAGGGAGAACTCTTATTCAGGGGGAACTCTTATTCAGGGGGCGCTCGTATTCAGGGGGAACACTTATTCAGGGGAATTCTTATTCAGGGGCACACTTATTCAGGGGGAACTCTTATTCATGGGCACACTTATTCAGGGGGAACTCTTATTCAGGGGCGCTCGTATTCAGGGGGAACTCTTATTTAGGGGACACACTTATTCAGGGGGAACTCTTATTCAGGGGGTGCTCGTATTCAGGGGGAACTCTTATTTAGGGGACACATTTATTCAGGGGGAACTCTTATATTTAGGGGACACACTTAACACTTATTCAGGGGGAACTCTTATTTAGGGGACACACTTATTCAGGGGGAACTCTTATTTAGGGAGAACTCTTATTCAGGGGGAACTCTTATTCATGGGCACACTTATTCAGGGGCGCTCGTATTCAGGGGGAACTCTTATTTAGCGGACACGCTTATTCAGGGGGAACTCTTATTCAGGGGGAACTCTTATTCAGGGAGAACACTTATTCAGGGGGAACACTTATTCAGGGAGAATCTTATTCAGGGGCACTCCTATTCAGGGAGAACTCTCATTCAGGGGCACTCTCATTCAGGGGCACTCTCATTCAGGGGCACTCTTATTCAGGGGGAACTCTCATTCAGGGGCACTCTCATTCAGGGAGAACTCTTATTCAGGGAGAACTCTTATTCAGGGGGAACTCTTATTCAGGGGGCGCTCGTATTCAGGGAGAACTCTTATTCAGGGAGAACTCTCATTCAGGGGCACTCTTATTCAGGGGGAACTCTCATTCAGGGG
Source organism: Antedon mediterranea (assembly GCF_964355755.1). Taxonomy (NCBI): domain Eukaryota; kingdom Metazoa; phylum Echinodermata; class Crinoidea; order Comatulida; family Antedonidae; genus Antedon; species Antedon mediterranea. The sequence goes on from NC_092672.1 coordinate 34,676,453, forward strand.
CACTCTCATTCAGGGAGAACTCTTATTCAGGGAGAACTCTTATTCAGGGGGAACTCTTATTCAGGGGGTGCTCGTATTCAGGGAGAACTCTTATTCAGGGAGAACTCTCATTCAGGGGCACTCTTATTCAGGGAGAACTCTTATTCAGGGGGAACTCTCATTCAGGGAGAACTCTTATTCAGGGAGAACACTTATTCAGGGAGAATCTTATTCAGGGGCACTCCTATTCAGGGAAAACTCTCATTCAGGGGCACTCTTATTCAGGGAGAACTCTCATTCAGGGGCACTCTTATTCAGGGGGAACTCTTATTCAGGGGGAACTCTCATTCAGGGGAACTCTCATTCAGGGGCACTCTCATTCAGGGAGAACTCTTATTCAGGGGGAACACTTATTCAGGGAGAATCTTATTCAGGGGCACTCCTATTCAGGGAGAACTCTCATTCAGGGGCACTCTCATTCAGGGGCACTCTCATTCAGGGGCACTCTTATTCAGGGGGAACTCTCATTCAGGGGCACTCTCATTCAGGGAGAACTCTTATTCAGGGAGAACTCTTATTCAGGGGGAACTCTTATTCAGGGAGAACACTTATTCAGGGAGAATCTTATTCAGGGGCACTCCTATTCAGGGAGAACTCTCATTCAGGGGCACTCTCATTCAGGGGCACTCTTATTCAGGGGGAACTTTCATTCAGGGGCACTCTCATTCAGGGAGAACTCTTATTCAGGGGGAACTCTTATTCAGGGGGCGCTCGTATTCAGGGGGAACACTTATTCAGGGGAATTCTTATTCAGGGGCACACTTATTCAGGGGGAACTCTTATTCATGGGCACACTTATTCAGGGGGAACTCTTATTCAGGGGCGCTCGTATTCAGGGGGAACTCTTATTTAGGGGACACACTTATTCAGGGGGAACTCTTATTCAGGGGGCGCTCGTATTCAGGGGGAACTCTTATTTAGGGGACACATTTATTCAGGGGGAACTCTTATATTTAGGGGACACACTTAACACTTATTCAGGGGGAACTCTTATTTAGGGGACACACTTATTCAGGGGGAACTCTTATTTAGGGAGAACTCTTATTCAGGGGGAACTCTTATTCATGGGCACACTTATTCAGGGGCGCTCGTATTCAGGGGGAACTCTTATTTAGCGGACACGCTTATTCAGGGGGAACTTTTATTCAGGGGGAACTCTTATTCAGGGGGAACTCTTATTCAGGGGGCGCTCGTATTCAGGGGGAACTCTTATTTAGGGGACACACATATTCAGGGGGAACTCTTATTTAGGGGACACACTTATTCAGGCGGAACTCTTATTTAGGGAGAACTCTTATTTAGGGAGAACTCTTATTCAGGGGGAACTCTTATTCATGGGCACACTTATTCAGGGGGAACTCTTTATTCAGGGGGGGCGCTCATATTCAGGGGGAACTCTTATTCAGGGGACACACTTATTCAGGGGGAACTCTTATTTAGGGGGCGCTCGTATTTAGGGGGCGCTCGTATTCAGGGGGAACTCTTATTTAGGGGACACACTTATTCAGGGGGAACTCTTATGGGGACACACTTATTCAGGGGGAACTCTTTAGGGGGAACTCTTATTCAGGGAAAACTCTTATTCAGGGGCACACTTATTCAGGGGGAACTCTTATTCAGGGGGCACACTTATTCAGGGGGAACTCTTATTCAGGGGCACACTTATTCAGGGGGCACACTTATTTAGGGGGAACTCTTATTCAGTGGAACTCAGTCTTATTTAGGGGGCACACTTTATTCAGGGGCACACATATTCAGGAGGCACCCCTATCAAAGAGACACACCATGAGAAATGTACCATTGGTAAAGTTTTAACACAGCCAATACCTATTTAGTGGGATACCATTATTATAAGTGGACTTTATTTTTGGTCTCAAAGGTGTCCCCTTAATGGAGGTTCTACTATTCAATGTTGAAAACAGGGGTCCTACCTGTACTGTATCTAATTGTAATTGTAATGCAACAGAGTTTCCTTAAGGGAGATAATTATTAATAAAGTTAAACATAATCTAATCTAAACAGTTTTTTTTCTTAAGGTGTACAGTACTAATAGGTAACTTTAAACCATAGCATGTTTTTAATTATTTAAACTCATAAATTATATTTATTATTCATTACAAATGTGTTTTCCATGATTTGCAGTATTGATTTTAGTAGTGTGAATGCGCTTGAGCTTCCAACATATTCGACCTAGATTTAATGAATCACTCAGAATTTTAAATTTATTGTAATAAAGAATAACCAAGGCAGAGTATTATTTCATCAGATATCATTTTAAAATGGAGAATGATTTAATGTGTTTTTAATGTTAAAGGTTAAAGGTCATGTAGAATGGTGGTATTTGATAACTGCATCCAGGCAATGTTTTATAACTTTTTCGTTTAAACATTCACATGAATGTTTAAAAAAATGTTGTTAAGCTCTGTCTACACTATCAACTAGGAAGTGATATACCAAATATGGTATTGATATGACATCATAGGCACAACACATTTGTTTTTCACATAAAGTTTGATGGTGAAGATTTTAATTAAATAATTGAAAAACACATAAATAAATAAGTTTTCAAGGTAATGGAAAAAACAAAAATATGGATGAGATTAAAATTCAATATTATAATTTCAATATAGTTAAAAAAAAAAAAAAAAAAAAATTGAAAAATAGTTCCACAATCAGCGTTGGTGCAAATTGTTTGTTTGTTGTCTTTAGGATATTGTAGGTTGGTGGAAGTGATCCTTATATTGTTAATTTTCTGGTATAATTGATTCTCATCTTGTTTTTTTTGTATGATTTGTATATGGATGTACTATCCGAAATAAAGAAATGAAAGAATGAAAGTATAAAATGAATGTGTTTTTCTTCTAAAAGAAAATCATGCTTTAGTGAGTTTAACAAAAAAAAATATCAATGAGATTGACAAGAAAAAAACAGAAAGGTCCCCTTATGACGATATTGAAATTTAAGAAAAGATCAGCTAGATTTCTTAAAGGTATGCGATAAGGTATAAAAGTTGTGTTTAACAAGACATATAAATAATGATTATTACACCTAGAGAATTCAATCCAATCTACAGGCTACAACAGCTAGCTGTAGGCTTTCATGTCAATATTCTTAAAAGCTTATAATGATTTACTGTAATAAAGAGAAAAAAAAAAGATTTTGTCTAAAAAACATCAAGTTTTTAGCCGTTAAACAAAAAGAAAAAATAATTGAAAAGCATAGTCTAACATTTGTATTTTTCTTTATATGTAAAAAGGATGTTGTCAATCACAAGGCATTGTGGAAATTGTTGAGTAGAATAATGGGCTGCCCTCTTAAGAAACAAGTTGCTTGGTAATTATTGTTTAAGTTCAAACAGGCATACAAAAAATATTAGAATATTTTTTTTTTTTAATTCTTTTTTAAACTTCATTTCCACAAATTCCTGTGCTCAAAGAATACCAAGTACAAACACACAAATGATCAAATCAAGATACATATCAAACAATGATACATTGCCCAACATATCTTTAAATAATAATAAACAATTTTAAAAATAAAACCAACAACAATACTGTATAATAAACATTTTGTCACAAAACGTTCTACTACAATACTGCTTTTACAAGATTTCTTTATGGCGTTTAAACTCTTATTGAACTCGAACAATTTTTTTTCTAGTATAGTCTAGAATTGTAGTAGGAAAAACAAAATAGTAGAATTTAATAAGATGTTATGAGCATTATTATGACTTTTCAAAGTGGTAACAATTGTAATTACGGAGCAATCTATATGTTGAAACCTATTGGCTTGGTATTAGAACACAAAAGCTCTTATTTCACTTAGTTCAAACTATATATTTTGTCTTTCATGCAATTTTGATTGAAAAAGAAACAAAATATCTAAATAATTATGTTTTTAATGAAGGTCATTTACTCACACCCAGGGTGTTAATTTTTTTTAGAAAAAAACAAGAAAAATTGACCCACTAAATCATAAACTTTAAAAGAAGTTTTGGACCAATACTATAAAATATATAAATAATTATGTTTTTAATGAGGGTCATTTACTAACACCCAGTGTGTTCATTTCTTGGACAAAACAAGAAAAATTGACCCACTAAATTATCAACTTTAAAAGATATTTTTAACAATTGTATATATGGAAGTCAAAATAAGATCACCATCTCTGATGTATGCAATATTTGCTTAGACTGTACTCATTTCTGTGTCATGTTGACATAAATATTCTACAATTTAACAGTAAATATTACTATTATATGCCACAGACAAATTGAATATTTTGTGTGAGATAATTACACATTTTGCTTGATGACTATGGATAATATGATTTCCTGAGAAAGGCCACAAGCAATGATAAATGGTGCTCAATATGACAAATGATGGATTGATTGATGGTAACTTTGATCATGTGGTAGTTTTCTATTTGATATAATGTCTAGTCTATTCTAACATTTTTAAAACTACTGTCAGTCTTCTTTTAAATTCAATATTTTACACCGAGGTGCCTCACAAGGTGAAACCACCTAGCTTCAAGGCGCCTCGGAAACAAATACAACTATTATTAAACAACAGAAACATCAATCAAATCTTCTAGAATTAACAAGAAATCATTTTATAAAACAATACAGTATTTTCACGAGTCGAAGATCAGATCCAAAAATAAAAATGTTACTTGAAAATTTAATATTGTACATTGAAGAAATATCTGTATACTATAAGAATAAAAGGATACTGTAGATAGATCAAAAAGTTGTTTTTAATTGGAGGAGACCTGGTTTTGGGCTTCAATGCTAGTGTATAATCATATGTATTAGTTTGCTATATTACTAAAATATGGTCTTTGTATGAAAGGAAATTACTGATAACTATCACACAAGTCTCAGTTGGGATTGATAGACCTACACTTGCAGGTAGTATATAACAGAGTTTATGATTTAAGGGTTTTTCATTAAATGGAACTATGTATTTCAGGGATTTTTAATTTGATGGTCTTAAAATGGAAGGACATTATATGGCCTTTATTTGGAGGCAGTTACTTTATTGTGAGAGTTCTTAATATAGGGTCAGTTGTGTATACTGTAGTCGTTATATTGGTGTTTAAATAGTGGACTGACTATAAGGCCTCTATTTGGAGGCAGTTATTTATTGTGAGAGTTTTAATATACAGTCATTTGTGTAAAGTCATTATATTGGTGTTTAAATAGAGGACTATAAGGCCTCTATTTGGAGACAGTTACTTTAATGTCAGAGTTCTTAATAGTTAAGTTGTCTAAAGTCTATTTATTAGTGTTTAAATAGAGACAGACGTATGGCCTTTATTTGGAGGCAGTAATTTTTGATGAGAGAGTTTATAATATTATACACTAGGGTCATTATTAATTGGTATTTAAATAGAGGTATAAAAATAATGGCAAAAATGGTCTCCTTAATGTGAGAGTTTTTATAGGGAAACACATTCAAAGTTCACATGGACCTACATATTCATACACCTGTATCTATCTTTTATACATGTCTGCCATAAAAAGGTATGGAAATAATAATAAAATCTAGCTAGATGATTTGTTTTGTTTTTAAATTTTACTAATCCCTTGAGAATAAATAGGAACACAGCATTAGAGTAGATTTATATCTGCCTTATAAGGATTTAGTCTTTAATGATATAATAAAACCTTTATATTATTTTAATTGAATTGATTTTTATTCCATTTATTAAACCAATAAAAGTATGGTTTTGTAAGGAAATAATAATTACTAAAACATATGTCAATCTCGGAGAATATTTGTTTAAATTGATTGCATTCTTGTTCTTTTTTATTGTATAGTTTTAGAATAGAGGGCGCTAACTTACTTAGTCTAGTCTTTTTGTAGTTTGAAATGTAGAAGATAATATTGAATAGACTTTATTTCAGAAATATCTTTCATACCAAATAAAAGTTACACTAAAATATGATTTTCTCAGATTTAGCGTACAATTTTTAACAATCTGTTCTGTACAGTGCATCTCAAAAAGTTTTTAATGTGTACAATACTAAACATTCAAGAACACAAATACAGGGTGTTAATAATATGAAAATAAGTTTTAAACTATAGTTTTTAAAGAATATTAAGCCCTTTCTACACTATCAAACGAGTTTGACAAAAAGGTGTGATGTGCACCCATATTTGGTAGTGATATGACATTATCATGTCCATATATGGGCACATCACATTTGTTTGTCTCATAAAGGTTGATATAGATAGAGCTTTACTTACTGGCTCTGCTGTACAATGTTAAACTTTATATGAACTGATCCCGATGTAGCCGTTTCAAATCCAAATCGGCTAAGAACTTTCCCGTCGTGAGTAGTAGGTATCGCTGTGTACGTCGGATCTTCAAGTTCGCATGAACCACCAATAAAAAACCTTCGCAGCTTACACTGGATTGTTTGGTCAACTGGACGCCATGTATTTAAATAAATATCATGCATTCCTGTATATATATCATGTATGTAAAAAAGTAATCAAGTAAAACAAAATGTGTTTATTCATATCATATCCAAGACATGCCCTAAAGAAAATTACATCCTCTTCAAATAAACAAAAACTATTATTTCATAGCTAAGGGGATGAACTTATATAAACTTCATCTTTTAAACATTTTTTTAATAAACCATCATGAAAGATGTATTGTACCCCAAAAACATGAACAATGAAGATTAATAAAAAAAAAGACTTTGATTAGTTTTAATAATGACTTCCTAAAAATATAAACAATTAAATTCAATCAAAAACCCATTGACTTCCTTGACTATTTTTTGCTTTAAATTACAGTTTTTTCAGATAAATTTTTTCTTCGATCCAATTTTTGGTCAAAGTGAACAACTATTATGTGACATTAAAATGGCATATTCAACAAAAGCATTAAAAAAAATTTGTTTTTTCAGGAGGAAAATATATCTTTAATGTTTTATAGCCAACGGGATGATCTAAAAAAAATACTCCTTTTTCAATTTTGTTTTAATAAACCAAAATTAATAGTTTACACTAGGCAATAAGATCTAAAAAAAAACTACCTTAGAACATACAGTGTGTTATAAATTCAGTCTTTAAGCTTGTATTTCACGTCATAGAATTCAGGTAACATAAAGTATCTTAAACACTATGATTGTAACACAACTTTGTAGTGCTATCTATTGATACTTAAGCTTTAATATCTGCAACGTGAACTTTCTACAATTTATACGATCATTGGGAGACATCTCCATTAATCATGTAAATATACTCGATAGTATCACGACAGAAAATACAATCTTTTGGCAAATTGTTCACCTAAAGGCATAGTTATAAATAAATGAGTAGATAGAGAGACTGTCTGATTCAGAAGATGTGTACATTGCAAGGATAAACATATTAATGTTCTCTCTCTGTTCTCTAACGCTTTTGAGTCTATTTAATATTTTATGAACATAGATTTTAAACACCTGTTTTAGGGGTATAATTGCACAATGTAAAGATTATGAGGTTATTTCTATATATTGATCATATGTAATGTGTATAGAATACTATAACATAGCGCTTAAAAAGAGGTGGATTGAAACTAATAATAAAACCTCTGACTACACTATCAAACCATGGAGGAAATTCCTCCATGATCAAACTAGTTTGACAAAAAGTGTGATGTACCCACAGTATTGTTATGTTGCTCAAAAGATTTTTTTTTGGTAATTGAGAAATTACTTAACTAGTTAATAAAACCAAAGTGTGTATTAGTTATTTTTTAATTCAGTGGCAGATTCAGGGCCTAACAAGTTTTAAAGTGTTAAACTAACCTAATGTCTTATATTTTGCAATTGAATTTGCCTATGTAACTAACTACTCACACACCTCCTTGGCCTAGAGACCATTAGGTTATGGGTTCAATTCTATCTAATGCCATTTTTGATATCGTAACTACAAGATTTACTCAGCTAAAGGTAAAGGTATTTATTCTGAAATTTGGATTAGGCCTTCTACAGACCCACAGCAGCCAGCGCCTACCAGATCAGCACACTGGGAGACTATCCCCTATTCTTTTTGAATAGTTCATCAAGTTCTTTAACGATAATCAAATATGATATTCATATAATGTAGGTCAGTATGGATATTTGTCTTTTGAATGGAACACCACCTGTTAAACAGGTGATGTATAGCTGTAGGCTATACTTACTTTATGGCATATGTACAAAATATTTTGATTTTTAATGATGCTTTCATTTCATTAAAAATCATAAATATTTTGTTCAATGGATTGAATTTGAGAACTTTTGGTCCTGTTTTCAGAGAGATCGGTTCTGGGGATTTTTTCATCTTACCTGGGGTGTCTGGTATTGAGGTATAACCATACCCCTCAGTTCGGTAACGCTTCCATGAGTCTAAAGACAAAACCTCAATGAATATCTGTGGCCATCTTGAAAGCGAGTTGATCTTTTCAACGTCACCGTCATTGCGAAAGAAAAGTTCAAATTCAAATGGGAAACCAAAGTATGCTACATTGTCCTGTAAATAAAAATATGTAAATTATAATTATATGCAAAAAAAAAACTATTGTTTTAAAGCTCTGTCTACACTATCAAACTTTATTATGTGACAAAAAAATGTGATGTACCCATATGAACATGATGATGACATATCACTACCATATTTGGGCACAACACACTTTTTTTGCTTATCAATATAGTTTTTACAGTGTTATCCAATATGATGGGGTTTGCCAAAGGCAATGATGATGTCATATCACTACTGTACCATATTTGGGCATATCACTACCATATTTGGGTATAGATTGACAGTGTAGACAGGGCCTTACGAAGTAAGAATAAGTTCAAATATAGAATACTTTGAAATAACAAATTAATGCCTACAATTTGTAAAAATATAAACATTACAATACATAGCTTTCACACTGTTTGTTCGTCAACTGATAACACTCTTAAAATATTACTCACTGAAATGGTTTATTGGAAATATAATAAAAACCAAATTTAGCATAGTACTAAACCGACTAAGGAATTGCTAGCGACATATTTTATTGCAATCTTAAGTAATGAGAGAGCATAGTTTTTGTCATCTTTTTCACACCATACATTTAAAGGTGTTGAACAGGTCTTGTTTGAAGATGAATAAAAATATATTTTTATCACATTTTTTTTTCTGCATATTCTTACAAACCTGGATTGAGAATTGTCAAAATAGTTATAATTATTTAATATACATTTTCCTATTCAAGCTTGTCAATTTTTTTAAAGATGTATTGTCCCCCAAAAACATGAAAAATGAAGATGAATTAAATCAGATTTTGAATAGGTTATTTTGTAGTGAATCACTTTCATAGGAAAAAAAACAGAAAAAATAATGTTTTCACTTATAAAATAACATAATAAATGGTTAAATTCAACCAAAAATCCATTGGCTGGCAGCCAATTTGACCATTTTTTGCTTGAAATTCCAGTTTTTTTCAAGTAAATAAATTTGTTTCTGATCCAATTTTTGGTCGAAGTCAATAACTATTATTGACATTAAAATGGCATATTAAAAAACAAATGTACAAAATTATTTTTCAGGGGGACAATACATCTTTAATAAATCTATTTTCCCCTTTAAATTCTTAATATTTTATTTTATTATTTTTACACTGACCAGTAACATTTCATTTCAAATTCATAAATGATAAATAAAAAAAAAAGTGTTATTTATGCTGATTTACATCATATTTTGACAGTCAATTCCCATCTTGCAGTTTTTGACAGCTCAGCTAATTCTTGCAGAATGTAATGTACCAAGGATATTTAGATTAAAATATTTGCAATAAATTTGTTAAAAAATGTTATGAATTTTTAAAATAAGAGAATTAAATTATAAGCACTACTAAAGTAAGGGTACATCATGTAATTCACAAAAAAGGAAATAAAGTTGTATCAATGTTTTGGATGTTGTCTAAAGCTCTGTCTACACAAATGTGATGTGCCCATATATGGACATAATGATGTCATATCACCACCATATTTGGGCACATCACTACCATATTTGGGTATATCACTACCATAATTGGGCACATCACACGTTTTTTTGTCAAATTAGTTTGATAGTGTAAACAGAGGTTAAGAACCATCTTCTGGAGTAAAAAAAGAATAAAAAAATAAACACCTTAAGAAAAACATCAGAAATAATAATATTACGTCTAAGTCGTACGTGGACACGTTTGAGAAACAGAACTTGACATTAAAAAATCAATAAAGGAAGAAACTTGACCATAATCGACACCTTAAGGTTTTTAAAAATAATATAGTGTTACTCTTGGCTATCCAATAAAAACAAATCAAATTACTTTCAACCTAGAAATATCATTGATGATGAATGGAAAATACAGCGTATAAGCTATTTAAACATGTCATACAAAAACGTAGAAAAACCATTAAAGAAAAACAAAATCATGTCAGGCAAAAAACAGTCTAGAAAACCATGTTATGCAAATTAGAGTTTAGAAAACCAAAGGTATACAAAAGAGTACAGAAAACCCTGATGTCATACAAAAATGCAGCCCCGAACTATAATGTCATGCAAAATGTAGACCAGAAAACTATGATGTCATGCAAAATGCAGCAGCCCAGAAAACTATGATGTCATGTAAAATGCAGCCCAGAAAACTATGATGTCATACAAAATGCAGCCCAGAAAACTATAATGTCACATGCAAAATGCAGCACAGAAAACTATGATGTCATAAAATGCAGCACAGAAAACTATGATGTCATACAAAATGTAAACCAGAAAACTATGTCATACAAAATGTAGACCAGAAAACTATGATGTCATACAAAATGCAGCAGCTCAGAAAATTATGATGTCATGCAAAATGTAGACCAGAAAACTATGATATCATACAAAATGCAGCTCAGAAAACTATGATGTCATACAAAATGCAGCCCAGAAAACTATGATGTCGTGTAAAATTTAGCAAAAACAAAAACACATTTTGTATGACAACACAACCTAGATCATGCATTACACACACAACCTAGATTACGTGTATAGTACATAACAAATATAATGACTGCAGTTAGGCTTCAGTAATTGCCATTGTGAAACACAAACAACAGACATTGAATTTAATTGCGAAAGACAATGTTGAAGAAAACTAATACATTTACGTTAACTTCAAATTAGCTCAATTGATGTTATTCTCACAGGTTAATAAAACTCTGTTACATTGAATCAATTACTATTATTGGATTAGAATTTAGAAATATACAGTTGTTAAAGTAGTGAGTTAAAGCAGCAACGAAGAAGAATTACCATTGCGAACAAAGAAACATTGAGTTTTAATAGATTCTAATTTAACTTTTGTGTGTTTGATCAAACCTCACCTCACATGAAAAAATTCATTTGATAAAATATTAGTACGAATATAAGAACACCAGGGAACATTTTCGCTAGTGTAGCATATATACAGTACAATAACAACCTTATTGCTACACATTTGTACAATTGTGTAGCAAAAAATACAATACAAAACTATGTTTCTCGACTTAAAAATCAGTTTGATTTAGCAATATTGCTAAACAAAATTTTAAAATGAAATTTTTCCCTGAATACAGTACAATCAATACGGTCAAACATTCCTTTGGGGGACTCCGCTATTCAAAAGGACACCCTTATTAAGAGGACACCTTCTTGTGGAATGAGTAAGAGGTCAATTCAATAGCAGTTCTATTGCATTACTATTACAATACACTACATAAAACTCTTAAAGTTGTCTTCCTTTTGTAAGAAGATGTGACACCATCTAGCTTAAAACGAGATTTAGTTTAGAAAATGTTCGTTTTCGTTTTTATCCTATAATTGGCGCATTATACACGTTATTTGTTACGCACTGAAATAAATAAATAAAATATCCAATAAATGGAAATCTAATTCAAGGAAAGTTTTTACACAAATAACATTCTAAATCTAGGTTCGCTGGCATTTATAAATTATTAATTGGCCCGAAATGACTATTAACCATCGTATGACCTCCAAAATGTGTTGACGCCAAATACCCTTGGCGACACGATGCACACTCACTCGTGGCATCATTACCGTAAAGTACAAACAAAATTACATAACAAACACTTTATTATCACAAAGCAATAGTGAGTTAATTCTATGTAAAGTTCAAAGTAATTTCAATGAGTGAATAATATGACTTATAATGGGAAACATTTTTCTTACGATAAGTTCGTATCATAATATCTTGATACTTAAATGTGTTTTTGTTAGTGGTGTATCCACAAACACTTTATTATCACAAAGCAATAGTGAGATAATTCTATGTAAAGTTCAAAGTAATTTCAATGACTAACTAATATGCCTTATAATGGGAAACTTCATAATATCTCTATGCTTATAATTACGCGTATATTTGTTGGTGGTGTATTCGATTCTCTTTTTTGTAATTTATCAGAGCATTAATAACGATGTCACAGTGTAATATAAATTTCATAATAATCACTTTTAATGTAGCAACAATTGAGGCATTTACCACGTAATCTGTTATGAATGCGAACAATACATCACCTTCCTCTTTCATCATAATGTTCTCAAGTCATTAACAAAGTGCAAATGTTACTTTAGCTTGTATAACACATATTGTATGATCACTCAAAACATAATTTATTTGCACTAGCTTCTTCATACATTCAATTATGTGAATAAATTACTATTACTATATAAAGCTCTGTCTACACTACCAAACTTTATGCGACAACAAAATGTGATGTGCCCATATATGGACATGATGATGTCATATCACTACCATATTTGAGCATATCACTACCATATTTAGGCACATCACGCTAGTGTAGACAGAGCTTTAGGTACTATAAAATAATAATAAAAGTGTGATGCGCCTAAATGGTAGTGATATGACATCATTATGTCCATATATGGGCACATAACATTTTTTTGTCACATAAAGTTTGATAGTGTAGACAAAGCTTTAGAAATTATACAATCAAATTTAAATTTTCGGGATTTCGCAAAGCAAAGTATGTTTTAAAAGACTCTTTTAATTAATGCTCTAAACTCTTGTGACTTTTTTTTTTTTTACTCAATTTTCAGGATTTTGATAAAATATATCTTACCGTCAGCTTTTTAAAGCAGAGAATCTTATTTTTTTCTTCAAATAGATACATTAGCTGTATGTTAGTAGAGTGGGGGTTTTGATCCTCAAGAGACTAATTCCAACAAGTTTGCACAAAGCCTATACCGCCTGTGTATTAAACTTACTGGCGGCAACATCAATATCTACACAGATGCTGCGGAAATTAATGAAGGCCACATATTTCGGGTTGTTTTATTCAAAAGAATGAACTAGATATAAAGATTTTTGGTGCCAATAAAAACGGTTTTCGGTAGAAAATGAGCAACAAGGGAGCACATAAGACAATTATGAATATAATTTGTCTCTTCTGTTGTTTGTATTGAGTAATGTCGACTAGAGCAAAAGGAGAAATACATTTTTCTTGGTCTGTGAGTTCAGTTGAGTTTTGTATAATACTCTTTGCACTGATTTAAGTTATTCTTAGATAATACAAAGGAGATCCATCATACTTTAATACTGCATATTGTGTTCGTTTTGATATTTTTAGTGTTCAGCTCCTCAAGACCTTTTATAAAAGTGTCATATTAATACATATATCAATAAGTGGCGCCAGGTTTAATGTGCTAATGTTCCTAGGAATAAAATCTGTTTGGTTTTTAATTCATACACTATTTTGTAGTTTATTGCAGTCAGTTTTCGAGATAATAGAGAATTGTTCCAAATATCTGCAAGTAGCCACTTATTTTATAGTCATAAGTGTTGACCCAAGGTTAAGACCGAGTGACCAGTATCAGGTTCATACTGTACAAACTTATACAATAGTTAAAAGCTATATCATTATTTACACTGAATGGGAAACTGTAGCATAAAGTCAAATTAATATAATATAATAATGTTGAAAAAGTGAGAGATGTTTGAATGGCACCAAAGAGATTTGTTAGGCACCACAGAGAAATGTTGTTGTAGATACACGCGCCATTACTAGCACTATTAAGGTATATTATTTAGAATGTGTTTTGAATGGGGTGTTAGGAGGCGGGGATGTTCTGTTAGGAGGAGGGGGAATGTGGTATTTGGGGGTTTTGTGTACTTACTGTATGAGATGGGTGGTACTAAATTTAAATTTATACATACCCTCTCTATCACCTTCGTCTTGCATGTCTGTGTAACACCAGAAATTTGTTGGCTTGGATCTGCAGACCAGTCTAAGAAATAAAGGTTTTAAATTAGATCATATAACATTAATATCATTAATTTGTTATGGTAAATTGTATTTAGTTTACAGCAATTTATATATTTGTGCCAAAAATATACACACACATAATAATTTATACTTAATTAACGGTATTTAACCTAAATAAAATCACCTAAAACTAAATTCATCAAAATGTGTTGGCGTTGCTTGCGGAAACTAATAATAAAGAAAAATAGTTTACTGCAAGAATAGTTAATTTTCATTTTTTTACATAAAGCTGTCTACCTAAACTAGTTTACAAAAGAAGTGTAATGTGTCCAAATATGGTAGTGATATACCAAAATATGGTAGTGATATGACATCATCATGTCCATACAGTATATGGGCACATCACAATTTTTTGTCACATAAACTTTGAAAGTGTAGACAGAGCTTAATATTCAGCAAAAGAAATTCATCTGATTTCAAAAGAATTCTCTAAGAAATATGGTTCCTTTATTAGAGCTGTTTTAACAAACAGTACAAACAAAAAGAAATTAAAATCATAGACTATTCAATTCCCTTGAGTGCATTCTGAAAATAAAAATTGTTAAAAATAGAATAATCTTAGAGAACAGTTACGTAGATATGTTGGAACATCATCAAAACATAAACATTACATTTGAATTTAATTTAGAAGATTAATACATTCGCTTGCAATGTTTACAAATTTACAAAATGATTTGTCGATGTGATTATGTGGGAAGAATCAATTACTTGTTTGTTTTTCAATTGAATCAATTTGCGTGATAAACAGATTTTATTTATAGAATTCTGCGAGCAAGTGACCTACGAGAATATTTCATGTATCAAAATAACAACGATGGAAAAAGAAGAAAAGGAAGGCTCATCCATTGCACGGTAGCCAGTGAATGAGGCGTTCATTCCACAAATGTTACTGCCATGCTATATACAGTAGCCATTGGTGGAAAAAGGAATGCTAACCCAGGCCACAATAGCCATCGTTGGCAAAACCCACCCAACGGTAGCCATGGATGGCAAAATGGATACTCACCCACACCATGGTACCAATCGGTGGCAACTCCCACCGCATAGTAGCAATGGGTGGCAAAATGGATGTGCTCCCACCGCATGTTAACAATCGGTGGCAACACCCAGCCCACCATAGCCATCTATGGCAAGAGAGATGCTCACTCACCCCATAGCCAGTGGCATGGTGGCTAAAAGGGATGTTTGGTGATGAAATGAAATTATTGTAGCCAACACTGGCAAAAGAAACAAGAAATATTTGTAAACAGAACAATATAAAACTATATAAAGCAGATGTTCTGAAAAGGCAATTAAATAAATAAACATTCAATTCATACATAAAATATTTACAATTAGATTCTATAAATTCCAACATTGGTACATCTGTTGAGTGATAGTGATACATAAAAAAATGGATGATTATGTATACTGTAGTTATATAATATGACATAGCAGTGCAGAAATGTTAAATATTTCATGAAATATTTCTACTGATTTTTTAAAATATATTAAAAAAATAATTTATGCAAACTAATATAAAAAAAAATAAAAATCCAACTTTGTATTTTTGTCTGTATTCATGCTATAATAATTTTATGATTTTTTATCAATGAAGATTGAAATTGCGGATATAAAAAGTGACTTTTTCTCATCATACAAAAATAAACATGTTTTGATTTTTTGTCTTTGTAAAAATTTAATAAACCATGTACTGCAACCTGTGGTATAAGAAAATATTTGAATTGGTAAAAGTTTTTTTTTTCTCATAAAAAAATATTGAAATATTATTTTTTCTTAAAAATTAAATAAACAAGTATGAATCCTGTGGAATCCTGTGAAATCCGTGTTCCAAGAAAAATGTTTGAAGTAAAATGTTTGAAGTGGATATTAAGTGATTTTCTCTCATAAAAAAAATATTTTTTCCTTCTGCAAAAAACGATAATGTTCTTCAGTAAAACAATACACATATTGTACAACATTTTTCTTTTTAATCAGCATTATTATCTCCTCAACGCTTTTTTTTGTGAACAAAAATGAAGTATTAATATAGAAATGTAATAATATCTTCATTTAATAAATTTAAAAGACATTTTTTATTATTAGATTGAACGTAAAATTATATGACCTTGTTTTAGAAGATATGATTTTAATTCATCTTTGATTAGGTGACCTTCATTTAAAAACTAGTATTGCAGATATCATCTTTCCAATATAGCTTATAACTCATTCTCTCTACATTGAAACAAATATTAAACGTTTTAATTAGCGCTGTATATTTTTCCTGCATATAATAAGAAAATTATTACTCAAGCTTTTAAGATAAGCTTAGAAAGTCAGGGGTAGTCTTGTAACTAATTAATTCAATTGACAAAAATTGACTATACTAATTAACTAATCTCCCTCATGGTCTCATCAAAACAAATTAATTGTATACATGTTACTTCTTCAGATTTGAACTAAAGACCTTGGTTTTGCAAGGAAGGTAAACACCAAAGATGCCACAACACAGATCAATATTCCAATAGAAAATGATGGATAAGTATTTGAAACTTTGGATCCATCAAAATAACGCATTCGTAACTTTATCATAATATTCAATTTGACGCATCAGGTGCATAATGTTTATCATATTTCATCAATGGTTTATTACCCACGTAATCATTTTAACGACTTTATTACATAACACAGTATTTTACATTCCCAGAAGGACTACCTTTTCTATATATAAAATGAAGTTAGATAAACTTCAGCGGACGAATTTATATTGTTGGCTGTTGACAATATGAATGTGTTTATTAATGTATTATATCATGTATTATAATTATTTTTATTGACAAACTGGGGATCATTACAGTATCATCATAACAGTATTTATCTAGCACGAATTGAATGAAAAACTTTTTTTGTCAAACTAATTTGATAGTGTAGACAGAGGTTTAGACATTAAAGGAAAGTAAACTGAATATTTACAAACAATACAGAACAAAAAAATATCTGATGATAAATATAATGTGGTTAACGATACCAAACGCAAAATGGCGTCTAAAAAATGAACGCCACTATGTCCAACAACGTTTATATCCGCTGTTAAAAGCCAATAAATAAATCTCTCAACAGGTATTTACAAAGCGTTCACTTTCAAGGTGACTTGGCGTGTTAAGCGGGGCTAATGATAACGGTTAAGCTTTCAAGGACGGCACTTAGGACGCTTTATATTCCCTTCTTAACAAAGCGCAGCGCACATTTAACATTTTATCACTATTAGCAAGCTATATGTCTGCCGGGTATTATTAGTATTAGGTGACCTAAAAACGTCAACAAATAATTACAATAAAACAATAACTAGATATTTTATACTTGAATCTAGTACAAGGCTTAAACGTTGTCACCAGTAAATATTCATTAGAACAAAAAATGCTTACAATTACATAATAAATTCTCTAGGGAAACCTTTATGACAGATTATGTAATATGCCAACATATCGTCACTTCATCGAGGTAGCGAGTTCCCAAGAGAACAGGGATATTAACCATACCCAGCTTGTGAGTCTAGTGTAAGTCTCGGAAAACTTAACATTGCCACCACGATATTCATACATCAAAATGCTTGTACGATGCATGTCTCTAGGGTGAACTTTTTGATTTATTAACCATAAAATACCAACATATCGTTACTTCATCATCGAGGTATCACAGTCCCTTAGGAATGTATAGAGATACTACGTATAAATCCACCCTAATTTGTTAGCATGCATACAAATAATGAAATGTTTATGAGTTGAATAGGGGGATACTTTCATGAGTTAAAAGATTTACTGTTCTATATGATGAGGTGTTTCAGTGGCGTAACGGCTATGAGCGCTCACTGGCTAAACCCAGGGTCCCGGAGCTTATGAGGCCCAGAGCAGTGCCCAGAGGAAAAAACATGCATTAGAATATGCTGAAAAGGCTAAAAATGCCTTAAGGCCTCCAACGTTGGAACTTGAAGGGCCACTTAGGTTTCCTTAACCATGGGGCTTTATGTCTCTGCATTATGTCACTGGGTGCAGTCAAGTCAAATATGGCATTATAGGAGGATCCTAGTTCCCAGCCTCCTCCTCTCCTTCCCTCTACCCCCTTCCTCTACCAAATTTTGAATGTAAAATAAGATAGCACTTAGCACTTTATTTTACAATTTATAGGCCTTCTGCCCAAATCCCACTTTTCCCTCCACCAAAATCCGGGATCCATCACTGAACATCTATTGTTTGAGAATTAATTATTATTATTATTTATTCATATGGTGACAAACTGTAATACTTTGCTCAATTATAACATTTTTAAGGACTTATCATTAAGTAATATATAATGCGCATCAGTATTGATAAAAATTAACATCACACATTGAGAATATCTAAAAACGGCAAACTTACCATTAGCAAATACAACAAGTCCATTTAATGCGATTTACAATTTAGAATGTACATATCAAAATGGCCAGGATATGTCACTTAATAGCGAAATGGATTAGTTGAGATCTTAGAGAAATTGTTAATATCCGGAAGTCTTAAAATTTAATAAAGGAAATTTAGACTAATTTTAAATATGAGATGTTTATTTTGGAATATGATTTAGTACTTGTTTTAATGTATGTTATTATCTTATTGATGCGCCACCATTCTACCCAGTAGCTAAATCATTCGGCACACATATGTTTCTGAGAGTGAGCAGAATGACTGTTTGACTTGATAGCCATTTTTTTCCCCAAAAATTTCCTTGAGCCCCTGATACCCACAACATTGTATTTGGTTTCAGTAATTTGCCTTTGAATTTAAACAGTTTAATATAGTATTAGTAATCAATAAAAAATCTTCTTTAACTCCCTGCTGAATTGATTTGTTTAAAATATTTGTTACATTTTTATTCATAAATTTTTGAAATACTATAGTGCTGTTATACAGTACTGGTCAGAGGACATTCGACTAGACTTGTATGTTTTGATCGTGTATTGAGCGAGTGTCGTTCGAAAAATTTACGAGCAATTTCCGATCGTCGATATCCTCGAGTGATGCATTAGGTCAAACATCACGCATGAACGGATTTTACAAAGTCAATACAAGAGAATTCATTTCATTATGTACATAAACAAGTAATTTAGCAGTATACTTGCAAATTCAATTGAAATTGAAAATATATATTTATACTGGGTAACCTCTTGAGTCAATGACTGGTTTCCCAGAGGGCCCAGTTGGTGATCAGTGGCTGTGATGTACTAATACACCGGGGTAACCCCCTACTCGTCTCGAAAGATGTACTAGGTTCTTTAAAGTGCACACGAGCTAGATGTGTACACTGGACCTACGGTTTATAGTCCATATCCGACAAGACTCGTTCTACCACCAGAACCATGGAGTGAGTCAGCCTCGAACCCCTGCCGATGTAATATGGCTAGTTATCATTAAAAAAAAAAGAGAAATCATAAAAAAATAAATTTAAAAAAAAGTGTTGGTAGAATTAAAAAATAAAAGCATTTAAATCCAGAGAAATCATAAACTATTAGTGATCACTGCTTTGAGTATTCACTTAAATAAACACATTACGTCAAGAAAAGCCAAAAAAAAAAAAAGGAATCCTAATAAATAAATTTTAAAAAAAGTGTTGGTAGAATTAAAAAATAAAAGCATTTAAATCCAGAGAAATCATAAACTATTAGTGATCATGGTTTGAGTATTCACTTAAATAAACACATTGCGTCAAGAAGCAAAGAAAAGAACATAAAAAAAAAAGAAGATTATCTCTAAGAAGTTTAGTAGTTAGCGGCTAATAGCGAGAGGAATCAAAACAAAGTCTATTTTACTTTTATGACCAAATCAAAATATTTGATTACCACGGAAGTGTTCTTTAGATGTCTTATAAAATCCCTTTTAAATCCTCGCGGAAATGGTCGTACATCTAACGAGCACTTGCAAATCACGGTTGCTATAAAATCCAAGATGCTCTCGTATTGCGGGGTCAATGACTCTAGTTTGTTGAACTGAGATGCTTTGATTTAACAAGGATACTTATGGGACTTTATGAATTTATTTTTTTTGTATTATTATATAGGACTGGTTGACTTTGGAAACAGGTGACAATTGCTATGGTAACTGACGGAATTGGTGAAGATGATATAATTTATGACAAAGCTGATAATAATAATGACAATAATAATGATGATTATTTATTGTTATTAGGCTTTATATAGAGCCACACCAAGAATAGAGCGCCTAACAATACTTACACTTACTTAAAGGGGGGTTCCGGGTTTAAAATGAATAGTACAAAATGTAAAATATATTTGTCTGTCTCTTGAACGGTAAAAGTTTCAATTTATATAAGCGCCCAGTGAAGCAGAACGAAGGCTGTGAAAGGAGGCCAGATTACAAGTGCAGCTACGGCGATATGACACTGTGTTACAGAATAGGAAATTCGTGAAATGGTCAATCTTCCGACGACTCGTTATCATTAACCATATCAATCACTTTTGTAAAATTATACTTATCTGATGTAATTTTAGTCGGTCTTCCCATTTATAAAGTCAATGTTCTATGAAAATTCATCAAAACAGTGAAAAATTAGATATGTTTGCACTTTACGTTTGCCGATTTTCGCACTGACTTAGGGAAAGCCTTCAAAATCAATGAAGCGTAACGTATACATTCCTGCTGAGAGCGCGAGGAGAGCGAGACGACGATACACGTGCTCTATCTACCCATGCCTGGCATCGTCACGTGATAAGCAGATACAGTATACAATACCAAACTGGTCGGGTCGAGTATACCCCGTCTATATCACAACATGAACGATATACAGTATTTGATTGAAGGTCGACTCAACCTACCGGAATGGTATAGATAATATAGCTCGAATGAGAGAGTTGGAATATTTGTAAACATAAGTATTGCTAATTTTAAGAAGTGTAGCCTAGTAAAAGGCCTGGTAGTATCAATTCGCATAGGGTCTACTACACTAGCTAGCTCAATTTTTAACTGGGCCGGATCGGCTAGGTCTCCTTCCTACTACTGGTCTACTTGCTTGATGCAGTAGTATCCGCTTTTTTGGAGAGTAAACTAGGCCTATTTTAGGCCTACTTAGACGATCGGGACATCATACGTGCGGACGGCGAACGGCGATATTTACAGCCGATTTTGTAGAATGTTTTAGGTTTAGATTGTTTAGGAGTTTGGTTGATAGGATGGGTTTAGAATCCACTGAGTTTTGTTATTTATGGGCCAATCGTTTAGTAGTGGGCCAGCTAGGCCCATGATGGGCCCCAATGTTTTAGCGTTTTAATCTCTAGTCAGAATGGCTCTCACCCATGAAAAAAAATGATTTAGGCTAGGCCTAGCCTAGTACGTGAAGCCGATAGTACGATCTGTACTATTCGAGGTATAAAAATAGTATATAATTTATGACTCCGTAATCTGTACTAAATTTTGTATTTTATTAAATGTCAAATAAATATATGCTACTACTGTTATTATTACACTTTAGGCCTAGCTTAGAAAACCTACAAATAATGTATTTCACAATGATCGGGTGGTCGTCGTTTGACAGGGGAGATTGAAAAACACAACGTACATGACGTCGCGAGTTTGGAATCCACTGATGACGTGATTTTGTGAATATCTCATGAATATTAATGAGCTTCCCTAAGCTGCTGAAAAACAGACTTTCCATGAATTTACCCTAAAATGTATATGAAATTTTATTTTTTTATTTCTCGTTATTATTTCTTCATTCTGACATGTCTATATTTTTATAATATTTTTTATTTAATAAATAAACGATATTTAAAAGCAATTTTAAACCCAGAATCCCCCTTTAAAAGTCTTAAGATAATAATAACAATAATGTAGTAGTCTTATATAGCGCCTAATACAATGTTTTTACACACAAAAATGATCCAAAAAAAAAGAAGAAAAGAAAAGCAAAGGAACCATTTACACCACCGCATTCTCCAGCACTTTGAAGCTCCTATATGAGAGCTCGCCGGAATATTATTCACAGGAGCTGGAGTGAAATACATGTCCATATCCTATCCTATAACATATGATAACGAATGATGGAACATATTTGTTTTATAACACAGTGTATCCTTCTTATCTTAAAATGATAGAGACTATCACAGTATAACTCTTTTAATTTCCGGATTTCGGATCCAAAATAGTTTTCCCTAAATAGGGGTAGTTCACCGTAGAGTATATATAATATATATTTTGCACCCTTTAAAATTATCCTTTTAATATGGTTATTCCCAGAATAAGAATATAAAAATAACTCACTTCCTGGTAAATCCACGAAGTAGTGGATGTATAAATGATCGTAATCAAAATCACAAGCAGAGACAATCTGACCAATTACAAAGAGACGAAGAACATCATGTGTCACCTACGAAACAAAAACAGTTTTATAGTGAAAATATAAAAAGTCAAGAATAATGTTGCTAAGTAAATATGATTATAAACATACTGTATTGGTCTTAGAAAAATGTGCTCTTTTTTTAATCAAAACAAAACGGCTGAAAACCAGAATGTTTTTATGGTCAAAAGGTATCAAATTCTTGTATACATTCCAAAAATGTAGACTGTAAAATAAGTTGGCATATTCAGCATTCACATTTAGGCTAAAGGAAAAAACTATTAGAATTCTGTAAGTATATACCACTTGAGGGAAATATATAAATATTTAATTGATTGAAATAGTATATAAAATATCTCACTTAAGTGTGTAAATAATATTTTTGGGCCCCCGGTTTCGGACCAGCCCTGTTTTGAACAAATTAGCTAAGTCTAAGTTCCTACTTGTTCAAAATCACTGCCAACTTGTGAACTAATGATTTCAGCATGGCGGACGTACAGCTCCCGAATCATGCGTCGTTCACGGTCCTGCTCTACGTGGTTCATGGTCTTTGAGACGAGTTGAATACTATATTCAAATGTGTCGCGCTTCGCCGAGTCGGTGGTGATAGAGTAGGGAGGTCGACTACGATTGAAGTCAGGGTTTATGCTAATTACACCATTGGTATCAACCTAAACAAAAAGAAATAAGTTACAAATATCAACTATAATCTATTCTACAATTTTTTTTGTAAAATGTGCTTATTCTGTGATAATTGGTTTTGATATTTGATATCATTTTACATTTAACTTTAATTTAAAGTAATTGCATGTTCATTTTACAATTAAGTGTCGATTAAAAGTTTAAGAAAAGGTTTTTAATTTGAGACATTTACATCATTTTTGCAAACAGCATTAATGACTTCAGAAACTTCTTGTGAAAAGTCATTTT
The DNA here is from genome assembly GCF_964355755.1 of Antedon mediterranea. NCBI lineage: Eukaryota > Metazoa > Echinodermata > Crinoidea > Comatulida > Antedonidae > Antedon > Antedon mediterranea. The sequence goes on from NC_092672.1 coordinate 34,700,124, forward strand.
GAAAACCATTTTATAATGTCCAACACAACATATATATAATCCAAAGATATTTAGAATCATTTTATCTAGTCCACAGTATTAAGCTCTGTCTACACTATCAAACTTTATTTGACAAAAAAATGTGATGTGCCATATATGGACACGATGATGCCATATCACTACCATATTTGAGCACATCACACTTTTTTCGCGAAACTAGTTTGATAGTGTAGACAGAACTTTAAGAAAATAGAAAAAATATATTCAAATGGTACGGTCTAAAAACTTTTAATAATTACAAAGCTTAACTAAAAAAAAATTGTTGTTTTTGTTTGTTTTTTTTATTCTTTATATTATTTTGAAACCGTGGCCAACATAAAACTAGAGTAAGTAATCCCATGGCATTTAGAAATATCTCTTACGGTTTTATAGAATTGAGATAAATAGAAAGAAAATATATAATAGTTACGGTCTATAATTATGAAGCTCTAAATCGCAACAAAAATTGAAGTTGTTGAAAGTCGTGAAATGAAATAAGATTAAGAAAAAACAAATTAAAGAAAAATTCAACGCTTTTATTTGATGAAATGGAATGCTTATTCCATCCAAGTCAAAGTAGAACTTAGTTATAAAATATCAAGATCAGTTTTGATCTTAGACAGATAAAACAAAATGGATGTAATCTAAGTATATGATCCACAGTTGATTTTACCGACAGTTACTTTTACTGCTATTTTTTTTAGACTGAAACTTGATTGAGTAGTAAAGCGCTGTCTACACTATAAAACTAGTTTGACAAATATGTTAGTGATATGCCCAAATGTGGTAGTGATATATGACATCACTTATTCAACTGCAAGACTTTTTTAACTGTAAGTCTTTTTCAACTGCAAGACTTATTCAACTGCAAGAATTTTTTTTATACTAAAAATTGGCATTCTTTTTTACTGTTTTACATTTTTACTTGGTGTGAAGCTTATGTTCTCTCTATCTTAAATTCCAATCTTCATTTCCAAATTCAAAGTGTACATACCTTTATTGTGCACAGCACATATTCATCACTAGAACATGGTTCACTATGACAAAAAAAATATATATATCAAGTTAAATATTGAAATTATTTCATGTATAAAGCTGTCTACACTATCAAAATTTATGCGACAAAAAATGTGTTGTGCCCATATATGGACATGACTACCATATTTGGGCATATCAGCACCATATTTGGGCACATTTTCTTTGTCAAACTAGTTTGATAGTGTAGAGCTTTATAGTATATTATTGAGGTAAACAATAAATACACTGTCTTTAAAGCTCAGATACAGGCATGCATTTTAAATTTAATATCTGGTTAATTGTACATAAATCAAATATTTGTAACAGAAATCAAGACGAAAAAAACATGAATTTCCCTTAATATGGTCAAATACGAAATTTGGTAAAATTCTGCCATAAAAACCAGGAAGACTTTTTTTTCAGTAGTTAGGTAGTTTAACCTAATGTAATAACATGTCTGGTGACTCCCTAGAAGGTGAAAAAAGATGGTGGATAATTTTTGCTATAGCATGACAATAAAAATCTGAAGTTTAATCAAAATATCAGAAATGTAATATTCAAGTTATATTACCTATATTTAGTCATCTGATATCATTTTTTACCACACCGTTTATTTTTCATAGCTTTTTAAAATGCCTCTCTATTTACAAATTTGTGTACAAAAGAATAGAGATTTTACTGTGTAATTTGAACTATCCCCCCACCGATAAGAAAGTGCTTATTTTCAAACAGCTCGTGTAACACAAATAAATTCCCAAAAATGATGAAACATAGGGGAAACTATAGATCGATTATTATTGGAATGTATGATCAATAGACATTTTTTGCCCGCACCTGGCCTTTAAGGAAAAGAATTGTTTTTAGACTGAAATATGACCATTTATGACTATTTTAACACCTCATTATTATTGAGAAAATACAATAAACATTTGTCTAGTTTTAATGTTTTATTTTTTCCGTTTAGAGAGAATAATTTGAGGTTTTAAATTTATTTGCTAATAATAATTTATCAGAAAGGTTGACTTGTACACAAAATAATTGTCTTTATCATAATTTAAAAGCTAATTACAATTATAGAGGGCGCCATTATGATGTTTGTGTCTATCAAGCAGCACATTTTAAATAAGAATTTGAATGATACCATGAAAAGACAGTCATGTTTAAGCATTAATACAAGATGTCTTTATTATTTGAATGGTCTACTCTGTATACAATCATATCCTCTCAAACTATTTGGACAACTTACTCTTCCTCTGCATTGAGGGTTGCCATTATAATCATGGTCTGTGCTGGAGTGTTAATTACATGGGAACTTTTCTTGTGTTCCTCCGACGGTTTTTCAACAATTATATTTGTTCTTGTTGGTCCACGATCACTACAAAATATATATAAATGTAATAGTTACAAATTAGCAAAGCAAAATACAGTCTCATCTTGAAGATGATTTTTTTTTTCCCATCTTGCCTTATGTTTTCCCACAATGCTTGATTTTTTTTATTGTGTTTAGAAGGTTGCTTCTAAAGAGGCTGTCTACATTATCAAACTTTATGTGACAAAAAAATGTAATGTGCCCATAATATGGACATGATATCATATTATTACCATATTTGGGCACATCAGTCTTTTTTGTCAAACTAGTTTGATAGTGTAGACAGAGCTTAAGTTTAATATATTTCTTTACAAAGGATTTCACAAGCTCACTTTTATTTATTCACTTGTATCACTGAACTTTAAAAAGGCATACCCATTTTCAGGGAGTCGACGAAGACGTCTTAATTTAACGTTTTTCATTTTTTCTACTAGGAATGAAGGAATCTCATTTGAATTTGTAGTGCTTGGTGCGACCTAGATAAATAAAAAAAAAAATATTTATCACAACTTTCATTTATGAAAAATGATCAGTTTTTGGTCAAAGTGAATAACTATTATCTGACATAAAAATGGTATATTCAACAAAAATGTGAAAAAAAAAACAATTTTTAGGGGACATTATATCTTTAACTAATCTTTTAAAAAACTTATATTATTGTACCTCATTTTGAAATGAAAATGCATCATGATCGACAAAACTAAATAACCTTCTCTTTTGTCGACGATTGTTCTTTTCGAATTCAGCCAGCTGAACGCGATACTCTTCTTCTTGTTGTGGTGTTGATCTGCTTTCAGTATAGTAAACCATCTCGTTATGACTGAACACTTTATCCTGCCATTTAAAGGTGTATTCTTCCGTCTCATCTTTGTGTATTTCACCTGTAATGAATATTGGTTTATGACATGTCACTCTAAAAATAGAAAGTCTACAAACAACAATAATACGAATGAAGCTATTGTCACGGTTAACCGAGCATACAATCTTTTTTTTCTGATGACTACTAAGCATTTAAAATAATATATTGTGCACTATACGACCACTGGGAGGGGTGCATCATATAGTAGGTGCGTCATTTACAAATAATTATTCATACTGAGGTGCGACAAAAAAACCTAGATGGTACATCACATTTATTAATGAGCAATGGTGTGTCAATGTCCATCACTTTACCAGACACAATATCATAAACAACATGGCCACAGTGCGTGAAAATGGGTGTCATGTCGCCTAAAGGTAAGTCATATTTTTTATGCAGGGGTGCGTCATTGTATTCATCATTCAATATTACCCCCCGCAGCGGCAGACTGTTTCTTTTTGCTCTTCTTAGTAGGTTTCATTTCCATCCCTAGCTCATCCTGTTGATCATTAGCTGATGGTACAAGACCAGCACCAGTAACTCTTTTTAATTTAACTCTGAAACAAACAAAGGATTACATTTTTAGCCTAGGCTATTATAAATAATAAAAAGTATTGATTATGAAAAATTGATTTTCTTAGTCAAAGCAAAAATTCTTATATTTTTCATTTGGTATAATTATTTGGTGTTTTGTCATTTTTGCTTTACTTTTGCCCTTCTTGGCTCTAATTTTAAAAGCACATATGCGATAAAAGCAGGTTTATCCCCGATAGTCATATCACCATCCTCGCATTCATTAACTAGCTTAGTTAGGCCTAGACAAATTGATGAATTATATTGAACCATACTTAATTTTTAGATTATTTATTGGATCATTTGAACGATAATACGCTGTTCCAAAGTCCGATTCAACTTCTTCAACCATTTTGTACTTATAAAACTGTAAATTCAATAAAAATATAACATGTTTTAAAAAAATCGGAAGGTTGCGGTAGAAACTGTAAACACTTGTTTTGGCAGGCCGCCCTCTTTAGTGTCACTTTTGTATTGCACCTAGGTGGCGCTAGACAGAACAAGATAAATAAAAATGTGGGAGTTTTAACTTTTGTTGGTCTTTACATAGTAAATTACTATTTAAGTTAATACATATAAGTACTGTAAATTTCAGAGTATTTAAAACATTGAAATAAGAAATAAAATGATTTTGATTAGCCCTAATTAATAAACTAGCTAGGCCTAGCCTAGCAAGCTAATATGGATGGAGGCTAGCTCCTATAGTAGAAGACTACTCTACTCTAGTTAGGCCTAGTAGTACAGTCTATAAGTCGTAGAGCACAAATAGCCTAGCCTAGGCTAAATAAACTAAGGTAGGAACTAGGCCCTATCTACCCAGATTTCTACCACTAGACAGAGGCAGGGCTTAACAATAATAATAAGTATTCAATATTGACTGTTTATTTTTCCTTCAGATTTACCACTACTCAAACAGAAAGATGAGTTTGTTGGATGAGGTTCACATGCAATTAATTTTACAAGTTAAAACTGCATATGAAAACCAGCAGTCACGTAAGAAAATGTCATCTATTAAGTATTATAATGAAGAAAATACATAATTCAGACTGGTTGTACTTGGTATGACTTGTCACTAAAATAAAACCTCTGCTGTGGAATGGTAGAAATGCAAAATCTAGAAATGTGTTTATTAATTACTGTGTAATCATATTCTATTTCAATGGACAGTTTGTTTACTAACAAAATTACTGGAACAAGAGATATTAAACAAAAACATTTTTTTTTACAGTGAGTGATCATTTACTTTCTGCGTAAGTATTAAATTATACAATATTTATTAATAATGATTAATTACTAACTTGATGCAATTATTATTATTTATAAAACAAAGACTTTGCTGATTTTGTTTTTTCATAATTGTTAATCTTCAATTTGTAAAGATCATTGACATAACATTTAACAATCATTTTTGTCTGATTTCAGTTTGAACTTTGTTCAACAGCGCCCTCTTTTGCAAGCGTTTGATCTAGTTGACAGAAAAAATGTAACTCGAGTCAGTTGCCCTGCTGGTCGAACAGTCTTTCAGGTAGATATTTTATTTGTGATGATTCAGAATCAAAGTTGTTTTAATGTTGTCAATTTGTCCAAAATGATTGTCCAGCGACAAAAAAGTTTTAGATACTCATGTTTGTTAACAGAATCAAAGCTTGCACCTGGACATATAATCTTAGCTCATCGAAAAAATCGAAAGAGCTGCTGGTTCGACTGTGTAGGGAAAAATGCTCTCGCATACCAATGTTTTATTTACTATTATTTTCATAGGTTTGTGGGAGTTCTGGTAAACTGTACACCTGTTTCAGTTCTTCAACTTTCTGTTCATGCCCAGCTTATGTATTTTCAGGTAAGAATATTACAGGATTTAGTCAGAGATAACATAAAGTCTTATTTTGGTAGGATAGACAGATGCCTTTTTCACTCAAGCTCCTGTGAATAGTGTTCCGGCGAGCTCTCATATGAGAGCTTCAAAGTGCTGGAGAACGGAGTGGTGTAAATGATTCCTCTGCTTTTTAAAAAAATGTTTGGTTATCTTAGGATATTTTATGGATCATTGTATTAGGTGCTATATAAGACTATGATTATTATATTTATTCTAACATATAACTTTATTGGCCTCGTGTATTTTGAGTGATCTTAAAACTGCTAAATATGCAATTTCTCCCAATTGTTTTGGATATACCAAAAACACACTACTGATACTACATACATTGACCACTTGGGTTCTACTACTGATGCTATGGATTTAGTTAAATAGAGCCCTCTATGTTTCGGATGTATTTTGTAAGTAGTGGAGCTGTAGCTTGGTGGTTAAAGTGCTTGCCTTCTAATACCAGTGTTCAATCCTGACCTAGTGCCAGACTCTTTCAACTCCACTCCCTAGCATCAAATGAGACTTAGTTTATAAGCACGTTAATTATAGAATAGTTTATTCATCCTGTAATTGGCGAGTTTGTGCTCACTGTTGGATGCGTATGAAAAAAAAAAGTATAGCTGCCTCATTCAAATAGAATGGAAGCTTGTAAAATACCTTAATAAATTAATTTGAATTTATTTCTTTCAGTGTTAAAAAGAAAAGACGTCTCATTGGTAAGTACTTTTAAATATCTTAAATGATTTTATAAACATAAATGTTAATACATTTCTGCCAAATACAAGAATTGTTCTCACTATTTGCTTGATCACGTTGCTTAGTAAACTTACTAAACTAGTTTGACAAAAAAGGTGTGATGTGCCCAAATATGCTAGTTATATGACATCATCATGTCCATATATGGGCACATCACATTTTGTGGTCACATAAAGGTTGATAGTGTAGACAGAGCTTTACCAGATGTTGCACATTTTTATTTTAACACACAGTGTAAACATGTGTTGGCTGTTCAGTTAAGCTGCGCAATGGGTGTGTGCAAGGAACTGAATGTGTCGGACGAAGAAATGACTCAATTGTTGCTCTCAAACTTGTCAACAAGTTGAGAAACTGGGAATTTGTTTCTGAAACAATGTTTGTTAATTGTGGGATTACACGAACTTTTGCAATCAATGTTGATATACAGTATATGAAATAATGTATTTTTAACTATGAAAATACTTTAGTATTTTTGAAAATGTATTTGTTGATAAACACAAATTGTCACGCATAAACATAACAAGTTAAAAAAGTTGCGAAACATGGAATTTGTGTTGTTGCATATGAACATGCTCTTTCTGAAACAATGTTTGTTGATTAAAGGAGGACACAAACTGTCGCACATAAATGCTACAAGTTAAGAAAGTTGAGATACAGTACATGGAATTTTTGTTTTTTCTATGAAAAATAGTACAGTATTTGTAAAAACGTGTTTGTTGATTAAGAGAGAACACAAACTGTCACGCATAAACGCTACAAGTTAAGAAAGTTGAGATACAGTACATGGAATTTTTGTTTTTCCTATGAAAAATAGTATTTGTAAAAACGTGTTTGTTGATTAAGAGAGAACACAAACTGTCGCGCATAAATGCTTCTACAAGTTAAGAGAGTTGATATACTGTACAGTACATGGGATTTTTGTTTTTCCTATGAAAACAGTATTTCTGAGAACGTGTTTGTTGATTAAACAAAGACACAAAATGTTAAGATGTGGCTCAACAATCCATTTTTTTAGGAAACGCACAAAAAACACATAATTCCAACTTTCTTTGTAAAGTATTAAGTCGATAACTTTATACAAAATTAACAGAACAAAAAGAAATAAACAATTTACCAATACAACAACATTTTTAATTTAGTAAAACAGATTTTAATCTATTGGTTTCAACATATGTTGGAATAGTTTACTTTTAGAAAATTATTTAAATTACAAATATTCCAAAATAAGCTATGTTATGAATGATTAACATATAAATTTGGAGTATCTTTCTATATTGTAATAAATGCTAATATAAATAGTTTATACAGTCATGTATTTAAATGACTTTGATTGCCATTTTGGTATGTAGACCTTTCCACAAATCTCTAGATTCTGTTATCTTTTTTACAAGAGCGCCACCATTAGATGTCCGATTACAGCTTAAGTACATGTATGAGGCGCCATGTGTGCCAACATGTTTTACGAATAATTAAGCCGAATCGACGTCTAGAAACTAGACTATGTAGCATGGTGTTACGGCGCCTTTATTTGGCGTGTAAATCCATTTGAATGGAATCTTCTTCGTGAGATAGTTTTGCTGGCTTGTAGTCCTCCTTCAGTAAAATAAACAGGATACACACACAGAATAACAAGACACAAAAACCAAACATGTTGGCAACAATTAATCCTGCTGGGAATGTATCCGGCTTTACTCTAAAAAGAAAAAGAAATTGGTATTGACATACCTATACAAACTTATCGATTTTACAGACTCATGAGTACACTTGCTCTAACACGCCATGTACGACACGCCATGTACGACACGCCATGTACGACACGCCATGTACGACACGGCACGGCGTGTGTACGTCGACACGCCATGTACGTCGACACGCCATGTACGACACGGCACGGCGTGTGTACGTCGACACGCCATGTACGTCGACACGCCATGTACGACACGGCACGGCGTGTGTACGTCGACACGCCATGTACGTCGACACGCCATGTACGACACGCCATGTACGACACGGCACGGCGTGTGTACGACACGCCATGTACGTCGACACGCCATGTACGTCGACACGCCATGTACGACAAATTAATTAATTAAGCCCAATTGCCGTCTAGAACCTAGACTGTACCTCATATTACATCATACAGCCTTGTTTGGTACATGTCATTTCCTTCCCAAATTTATCATTACTGCATTGTTTCTCAGTTTGTTGTTGTGAATTCTTTTGGTTGTGTTTTTGCACAAGTCTGTTCAGTCAATTCTTCTCCTACCTTTTATTCCTTTTTCACCATGTTAAACTTTTCCTTGGTTTTCTCATCCCTCCCAAAAGTAGGCATATGTTTTATGTGTTTGACTTACATGTCATAAATGACAACCTCTGCAAGACCCATCAACACCGTAGCCATCATCATCATAAACAAGAACTTTCCACCAAATACGTGTAGTGTTAGCACCGATGATTTTAACGAATCTGAACCAAACTTGGGAAACAGGAAGAAAAGGAATCCTCCAAGCAACTGAAAAAAAAGAAAAGGTTTTAAGCGAAAACAAGTTATATTGGTTTGAAGAAAATAATATAACCATAAAAGACATGTATTTGCGAGACATACGTACAATATAATATTGACGAACGAATCCATCCATAAGGTCGTATAATATTGGAATAAATTGTTTGTTTAGGGGTTGGTATTTGACAAGTCCTTTTACTTTTTTTCCGATCCCTGAAACAGTTCTTATTTATTGTTACCATTTAAGTTATTGTAATTGTATGTTTCTTTTATTTCTTGAACTGTTTCTAAATAAATGTTGAATAAATTAAATTCGTGCGGTCATCTATTCGCTCTCGTCGTTAAGATTGGTTTCCACTAGAACGTAACGCAGGGACGTAAACGCAGCGCAAGCAACAGTTCGAATAATCCATTGCTTGTTGTGATTAGTCAATTCACTTGCGTTGCGTTGCGTCCTTGTGTTTCGTCTCTAGTGGGAATCAAGCTCAAGGGAATACGATAGGGCCTCCTATGCGCAGTGATCTGTTGTGTGTCATGTCACAGGAATCCGTTCGGTCTTCTTGCACTGAAATCTTTTCACTACCCGTGTTAAGGTAAAAAACCCAACCTCCACTCTCTATTATACATTGTGATAACCAGAGTTCAAGTGTAGATTCCTTACACAATTAAACGCATTCTTTTTAATCCATCTACTTACCGGTTATGCGAACACAGAATGTATGTATGCTTATTATGATCTACTCTACCATGCTTTAGGCACAATTATTGTCTAATCCCATTTACTTAAATACTTGCATACAAACCAAACAGGACAGTCACATCAATACTTTAGTAACCCTGCATGACCCAATTATACGTAACGAGAACACAGCAGGTATTCCATCAACTTACTTGTATGACAAAAAGGGCAACTGCAGCGTTACCAAACGATTTACTTGCCTGACATAGAGCAACTGACCCAATTATACGTAACGAGAACACAGCAGGTATTCCATCAACTTACTTGTATGACAAAAAGGGCAACTGCAGCGATACCAAAGCATTTACGTGCCTGACATTGGGCAACTGACCCAATCATACGTAACGAGAACACAGCAGGTATTCCATCAACTTACTTGTATGACAAAAAGGGCAACTGCAGCGATACCAAAGCATTTACGTGCCTGACATTGGGCAACTGACCCAATCATACGTAACGAGAACACAGCAGGTATTCCATCAACTTACTTGTATGACAAAAAGGGCAACTGCAGCGTTACCAAACGATTTACTTGCCTGACATAGAGCAACTGACCCAATTATACGTATTGAGAACACAGCAGGTATTCCATCAACTTACTTGTATGACAAAAAGGGCAACTGCAGCGTTACCAAACGATTTACTTGCCTGACATAGAGCAACTGACCCAATTATACGTATTGAGAACACAGCAGGTATTCCATCAACTTACTTGTATGACAAAAAGGGCAACTGCAGCGATACCAAAGCATTTACGTGCCTGACATTGGGCAACTGACCCAATTATACGTAACGAGAACACAGCAGGTATTCCATCAACTTACTTGTATGACAAAAAGGGCAACTGCAGCGATACCAAACCATTTACGTGCCTGACATAGCGCAACTGACCCAATTATACGTTACCAGAACACAGCAGTTATTCCATCAACTTACTTGTATGACAAAAAGGGCAACTGCAGCGATACCAAAGCATTTACGTGCCTGACATAGGGCAACTGACCCAATTATACGTATTGAGAACACAGCAGTTATTCCATCAACTTACTTGTATTACAAAAAGGGCAACTGCAGCGATACCAAACCATTTACGTGCCTGACATAGCGCAACTGACCCAATTATACGTAACCAGAACACAGCAGTTATTCCATCAACATCAACTTACTTGTATGACACAAAAGGGGCAACTGCGGCGATACCAACCCATTTACGTGCCTGACAATATAAAGCAACTGACCCAATTATACGTTACCAGAACACAGCAGTTATTCCACCAACTTACTTGTATGACAAAAAGGGCAACTGCGGCGATACCAATCCAACTGTGCGGGCTGTACATGTTCTGGTAGCCTTGTTCATTATGGTATTTAAACACAGCAACCAGGGCTATAGCAGCTAATATCATGGCCGATGCCTGGATAATGAAATGTATTATCTTCTGTGTAGTTCGGCAAATATTTTTGCCCGTGGCAGCCAGCACTCTAAATGTTATGGCACCTAGGGAAAAAAATCAAATATATGAATAGATCAATCAATCAATAGATTATTACCTCGATAAATAAATCGATATTAGTCAATATAGATTATGAAATCAACCAATCAATAGGCCACTGTTTATCAATTAATTTGATAATGTTGTTGATCGAGACTATCAATCTGTTTAATAATATTTGTCGAGCGTTTTACAGATTTTAAATTACTGAGATTTGTTCTACGATTTTATTCTTTCAGCTCTGTCTACACTATCAAACTAGTTTGACAAAAAATAGTGATATGCCCAAATATGGCAGTGATATGACATCATCATGTCCATGGGCACATCAAATTTTTTTTGTCACATAAAGTTTGATAGTTTGACAGAGCTTTAGAGTTATTGAGATTTGTGGAAGCATAGATTTGTAACGACGAAGCTCTCCCAACAACATTCACGTTTGAAATCTAGAATTTATTTGTATAAATTGGATCCGTTGTAATTAATTATTTGACAGGTTTAAGTGTAAGAAATACTAAACATAATTGAATTCTCAATCAAATTAACAAAGTCATCAATTTCTTGAAATGGTCGATAAACATTTATTCATTTTTTAAAGAGAAAATCAAGGCCGAATTGTTGTCTATGATATTAAATTGCCGAGCAATTATTTATCGTTATAATTTGATTGGATGCGTTTGTACCGAGCGCAGCATAAGAGCGTATAGCTCGTTCTAATGTACATAAAGACAATGAGTCTGACATGTTTTTAGTGGTAGATTAATCGTTTTGTAAACACACAAATAAAGTAATCTCATTTTGAGGTACCAGTATGGCATGTAATCAAAGTCCGTACTATGTTAAGTCTCATTTTGTAAACAGAATAGCGTAACTGCGTCGAAGGTGTTTAATGAGAACAAAGTTACTTAACACATACACTTAAGTCTCATTTTGTAAACAGAATAGCGTAACTGCGTCGAAGGTGTTTAATGAGAACAAAGTTACTTAACACATACACTTAAGTCTCATTTTGTAAACAGAATAGAAAGCGCTCAACGTAAGGGTTTTAACGAGAACAAAGTTACTTAACACCAGTAAATACACTTAGGCCTAAGTCTCATTTTGTAAACAGAATAGCGTAACTGCGTCGAAGGTGTTTAGTGAGAACAAAGTTACTTAACACATACACTTAAGTCTCATTTTGTAAACAGAATAGAAAGCGCTCAACGTAAGGGTTTTAACGAGAACAAAGTTACTTAACACCAGTAAATACACTTAAGTCTCATTTTGTAAACACTGTATAATTGCTGCGAGTTCAGGTTCACCGTCTACACTAAGTAGGGCTATGTTATATTTGGAATTTTAAAAACATGTTCATATTGTGTGTTAAGATATAAAAACGTTATTATTTACAGACGACAAATTAAAGTTGAACAAGGTCAAAAAAATCATTCTACTGGTAGAGACACCTTTTTAATATTTAAGGTGTGGTCACGCAGTATGGTTTTGCATTGTTTACTCGGTACAACCCAGGGAGATGGCTCCGATCCCTTGTAATGACCTTTAATAATTAATTTTTATATTTGGCAATAAAAGAATAAGAATAATAGCACAACGGTCCTGTTACATGCGCACATCGAGTTTGATTATTTTTAGTTTATATAATAATAATACTGTACACGTACCGAGCACGTGTTCTAGAAAAATAAATTGAGCATAGGGCCTATTATGAAGTGGCCAAAGAAAAATAAAAAAATAATTTCCATCCCATACGATTATCCTCTATACTTCATCGATGTAGGAGATGTTAATTTTGAATACACCAATAAAACTCAAAATCTATACTAAAAAATCTACTGAAAAACCAAATACTATAAACTGTACTTACCATTTCCAAAAAGAAAGATAAAACCGAGTGACATAAGTGTCGGATGGTAGTTAAACGTATGTAGGCTACCGTCCCAGCCATATCCAGGGTCTTTAACATGCTTGCCTCCCAGTAGCCCAACGAGGATCAAAGCCGTCACCCCGGCTACTTCAGCTACGCTCACCAACACCCAAAATCCAGTTGTTGACATTCTGATGGCCTGATGATATCTAAAATGTCTTTCACGATTTTAAACAGTTATATTTGTTGTCAAACAGCGTTAATAATTCTGATTGGTTAAACACACACTGTTTTCACTTAAATTTAAGGTCAGTTGACGTATTTAGTATCAACACGATTGTGGATATTGTGGAGAAGCAGGTTACAAAGTGCGCGTATAATCCCATAGATTGTCCTTAATTTTAATAATGTAAACTCCGTTTATTTTTCTAACAAAGCAAAATTTAGGTCACGATTGAATCTGAAATTTCCGGGATTTAAAATAACAATGCCATACAAAAAAATATCCGCAATAACAAACCATTGTACAGATGTCATGATGAGCTTAGATCTATCACTGTACTGTGTTTTATTTTGCTACATTAACAAACATTAAAACTAACTTAACTAAAAACGACTTAAATATTTGAATACAAATAATCGATTAATTTCTAAATACAGTGAACCCTTCCTTTAGGACACCCCTCCCTATATAATGAAACAACCCTATCCAGACGAAACTTTCCTGTATTCACGGTGGTAAAAAACGAGAACAAAATCATGTTTCAACCGATATTAAGGGCCGTAGTGGTTAAAGCTCTGTCTACAATAAAAATGCCCAAATATGATAGTGATATGCCCAAATATGGTAGTGATATGACATCATCATGTCTATATATGGGCACATCACATTTTTTTGTCACATCAAGTTTGATAGTGTAGATAGAGCTTAATATTCGTATTAAAATTGCGTGTTGATAGTTTCTGTAGAACGAAAATCAGTTTATGATAATTTAAACAATCTTACATCCTACGTGACATAATTATTATTTTTTCTTAAAAAAAAGTTTCTCTTTCTAAGTTCATTTGCTCAAAATAATCTACGATCTTTGTGATGACGTTATCAGTTCTACAGAATCTTCTTTTTGACGTTTTGGTCCAAACGTTGGATTCCATAATATGCTGACGATAGTGGCAGCAAATAGCAGTAAACACAGGCAGAACGTATTGCTTACAACAACTGCTTGAGGAAACTTCTCAGGCGGGAATTTTTCTGGATGTACTCTGTAAAAATAAATAGATAACCATCGAAATATCAAATAATCTCGGCGTCGCTGTTTAATTTTGTTACGTTTATGATTATGTAGTAGGCCTATTTACCAGCTCTTAGTCTGGGTTCCAGACGGAGTTTTGACTTAATATTAGTAAAAAGATAAATAATTTGGCACATATGGCGTTTCATACGTGTACGACTTGAGCTTGTAACCCGTATTTTAAGTTAGCACTTTAGTGGATATGTGCGCTTTACACATCTTATATTATATTACATAATAATTATGTAAAACAAAAATTGACATTTCACTATTCCACTTACATGTCATAAATGGACGATTCTGACATCCCCATCAGGGCGCTTCCAATCATCAGGATAAAAATCAATCGACCAGAAGACACGTGAAGGGATAGAACACGTGATCTGAGAACTTCTGAACCGAATTTAGGAAACACCAAGAAAAGAAAACCGACGAGTAGCTGAAATGCAAATAATCAATAAATCGAAAATCAATCAATATACCAATCGCGAAGGTCCGCCAAATGTAGCCTAAGCATTCTTTAACAAGTAGGTCTAACTCTGAATTATGTGATCATAATTATAATCTGATCAAATTGCGGAACATACAATAGTTATTGAAACACACTTTACCCATCATAAAACCAGTATTTGGTCACGAAATCAAAATTGCTAGAATTGAGCATGCGGTAGACCTATAAAAAATCAGGGAAGAGTGACTCTTCCCTGGAAAAATAAAACAAAAAAAGAGCTTCTACCTGTAATCCATACAAGGAAAATGCCGTGATCCCGACCCAACTGTGGGGGTGATACATATCAGCCCAGCCTTGTGTTTCATGGAACTTAAACGTAGCGACGAGACCAACTGTGGCTATGAGGAAGGCAGAGGTCTGAAATGCACCGTGGATCAACTTGGCTGTGGTTCTTGTGACTTGAAGGCCTGTTGCTGAGATAACTCTGTAGGCAATTGCACCTATAATTGCCAAATAGATAATCATTGGTTTTGTATCTTATCTATATAATCATGTTAAGCTTGGTTCCTACTAGGACGCAACGCAACTAGTTGACCAATGACAAGCTGCAATTCGAATAATCCATCGATTGTGATTGGTCAACTCACTTACGTAGCGTTACGTCCTTGTGTTGCGTCTCTAAAGGTTGGTTACCACTAGAACGTATTTTTTTTAACCAATGACAAGCGAAGTTATAGACAGTTAGCAATCACAATCGAATAAGCCATCGCTTGTGATTGGTCAATTCACTTGCGTTGCGTTACGTCCTTGTGTTGCGTCGCTAGTGGGAACCACGCTTTATAGGAACCCACATTAGAACATAACGCAAGGACGTAACGCGACAGTCGAATACTTGTGATTGGTCAAATCCCTAAAGCCTGGTTCCCACTAGAACGTAACGCTAGAACGTAACGCAAGGACGTAAACGCAACGCAAGCGTTTTAACCAATGACAAGCGAAGTTATGGACAGTTAGCAATCACAAGCGAATAAGCCATCGCTTGTGATTGGTCAATTCACTTGCGTTGCGTTACGTCCTTGTGTTGCGTCGCTAGTGGGAACCACGCTTTACGTTGCGTTACGTCGTTGTGTTGCGTCTCTAGTGCGTCTCAATGCATATAAATATTGAGTTCATACTCATGAAACAGCCTGCAATAAAATGTTCAGTTGGTAATTTACTAGCGTCTTTATCATTTATTTATATAAATATATATTTTTATCTATTATTCTTTTTTTATATTCTTTGTAAAGTAAACATTCGTTCAATTCAAGTAATTGACGATATTTTTATTAATGTTATAGTATTAGTATTCACTACGGTTATTCTGTCATTCATTATTATATAACATTTCACTTTAAACGAATACGACGACCGATTGTGATTTTGTCCCCGAACGAATCAGGCTTGATGAGCATGTTTTATAGCTTCTATCACGTGAGACGAGCAATTGTACTATAATTACCTTATCTGTACCAGCAGCTTGTTCCATTCATTCATAATATGATTGTTTACTATGTGTGCGAGATATACGAATGTCATTCATTCATGACATTTAAACAAATTGCGTCATCGTAGTAGACGACAACATATTTGTACTTACAACATACACGCAACTAAAGCTAAATTTATCCAAGTCTTCTAACGTGATGATTTATCCAAATCTCAATGGGCAAACGAATGAAAACATAATCACGTCATCACAATTACGTATACATCCAAAACAAATGACAATGTTATGTTATAGCTCATCACCGTAAATTCAATTCAATTCAACTTTTATTTCAGACAATTGTCTATATGGTATAATACATTACACACAAAAAAAAGATGAAGGAGAGAGGACCAAAACTTTTATCTATTGGTATATAATGCCTCTCTCCATTTGTAGTACATGTTTGAATCCATCAACAAATATTTATATATACAAATTAACATTCTGTTTTCGCTTTTTATTATTCTTGTAAGAAATCGGTAAGTCGAAATCCTCAAATATTCATAAAATGATGGAATATTGTTTTCCACTAACAAATTCCTGCACTAACAAATCTGGGTTGTCACAACAACCGCCGGAAAGCATCATTATAATAACAAACTTTAAGTCGGTTAATATCTTTTTTAAAATGATAATTTCCAACATAAAACATTACCTTATTAGTGAGTGAGTGGCCGAGCGGTTAAGACAGTGGAACCGTAATCACGTAGCCATAACATCGGCAGGGGTTCGAGGCTCACTCACTCCATGGTTCTGGTGGTAGAACGAGTCTTCTCGGATAAGGACTATAAACCGTAGGTCCAGTGTACACAACTTGCTCGTGTGCACTTTAAAGAACCTAGTACATCTTTCGAGACGAGTAGGGGGTTACCCCGGTGTACTAGTACATCACAGCCACTGATCACCAACTGGGCCCTCTGGGAGATCAGTCTTTGACTGAAGAGGTTACCCAGTATAAAGATAAAACAAACAAACATACCTCTAATACATAGAGATCTATATTGGCGTTTTATATCTGCTTCATCTCTTAGATTCGAAGTTAAAATATGGCCTAAGTACGTAAAATGATCAACATACTCCAAAAGTTAGGCAATAAGATAATAAGATACAAAGAAAAACACTTTGGTTTCATGTGATTTCAATTGCATTTATTTGCCACCTTATTACCATTTATATCGTAATCACAATACGTATACATTTAAAACAACTGACAATATTTTATAGCTCATCACCGTGATATAATATTTTCGCGGCCGTAATATTATGTAATAATATTATAACGTCTGCTCACCGTACCTCGGCATATCGCGATTGAAGCAGTAGGCCATACCCAATCCCAATTTAGGTATCGATCGTGGCCAGTTTTTTTAAACCATGATAAAATAATTAATTTTCACTGTTATTATTTTGTCCATTGGGAAGAGGACGTACATGCTGCGTGTATATAATCATATAAAATTATTAGTTAATGATTTATACTTATAGCACCAGAGTCTAGACAATAATTATGCAGTGACCCCAAAAAAACACATGGTAAATAAATAGTAGTAGGTCTTAGTAGTAGATATATTAATTTAAAAATGATGTTCTTACCGTTGCCTTGGAGGAATATAAAAGCGATGACCATGAGAAGTGGATGATAGTTGAATGTCTTCAGACTGCCATCCCAGCTGAACCCAGGCTCCTTGTTGAGTTGTCCTCCAAACAGACCGATGAGAACCACGGCAGTCAAGCCAGAAATCTCGGCGAGAGCCACAAGAGCGAAGAACACTATTTTATCTGCCATTATGCCTACTTTCTTTTATCTTAACTTCTTCTTCTACTACTACGTGTGTTGCCTGGCAGAAATCGTGGTGTACTGTGTGTTAATTTCTTCTGGACAGATGCGATACTATAAATACTAATACAGTATAATTCAGTAAACAGAGTATTGGCTAGCGTCCAACAGATGCGACCCACGTGTGTTAATTTACTACGTTTTGATTGTTGAAGTCTGCATCCGTTTTACGATTATCAATTATGATTCGATGATGATACAAAAAAAAAAAGTGTCGCACTTGACCTCTAGCTGCATTTTACAAGGTCAACAATTATTTATAAATGAAAACGAGGCAAATGATAGTTGATATGATAAAATATCGCAGCGGGGAGAAATTCCTATTACGGTTTTAACGACGAGGAATTTCAGTCAGCCGTAGTCTTATGATATGATCACGTTTTTTATGCGTGTTCATTACATAATGCAGAGTGGTTTTTAAGGTACCGTCCTGGCCGATTCTAAAAACGGCGCGTATTGGGAAATATTTTGTTTGGTATCTGCAGGGAAGAGCTCTTCCCTAGTCTCTGCTTTTGTTTTATTCTGGAAGGTCGTGAACGATTGACCTATTAAATACGTGCGTAAAATTAGTACACGAACAAATGTGTAGTGCGCCCTCTATATCGACACCAAAATAATGTTCCTTTAGAAAATGAAGGCCTATCGTACTGTAATACACGCGAGTCACAAACAACCATAAAGTACCACAGAATTTGCTTTCTGAAAACATTTATATTAATTTATAGAAATTTAAGAATCATATTTTCCTTTTATTCTGTGAAAATTCAATAACTTGAAAATCAAAAGTGCATTAAATTAAAAGGTTTAGTGAATAGAAAATCAATCTTTATTTTCACAAACTTTTTGAGCCTTGAAAATAAAAACACATTAACGTTAAAGGTGCATAAAATTAATAGGTTTTAGTGAATTAAAAATTCAATCTTAATTTTCACAAACTTTTCGAACCTTGAAAATAAAAAACACAATAACTATTAAAATTATATACATTTTTTGTTGTCCAGAGTCTAAAGAGATATTCAAACATTAATTTACTAAAACCACTGAAATCTAGTTCCATTTGTCAATATCATCAATAAGAGCTGGTGGTAATTCAATGCTTTCAAACTTATCAGTCCAAAATAAATCTGGAAGGTATCGTTTGGATGGAAAAAGCTCACCATCATCTATAAGAGATATGCGACAATTATTAAGGAGGTTTCGAAGTGCGCCATCATTTGATGTCTTTGCTGACGATTCAGAGAAAGATGCTACAGAAGAAACTGAAGCAAGAGCAGGTTGATCATAAAGTACTTGTTTGGCTAATGATGTAGAAGATGTTGATGCAGGAGGTACTGGTGTAGAGGGAGATTGATCTGCGGATGTTCCATTTGCTGAAGTACCAACTGTCAAGGAATTTGATGCAACAACATTAGTAGAATCATTTATTGGTACCAGTGGCGCAACGCTGGTGGAAAAGGCCCCTGGTTTAGCACTCTTAAGGTGCCCTCCAACGCTCATACTATGAGGTCCCTTAAGCTCTGGGGACCCTGGGTTTAGCCAGTGAGCGCTCATAGCCGTTACGCCACTGATTGGCACTTGACAGCCTGCCAGCTGATTAGAAGACAATGTTGATTTTGTCATTTGTGGAAAAAGCTGTTGTGGTCCACGATTTATACCCTTCATTTTGACCTTGGAAACATTTATCGGATTAGAAGCTACTGTGGTTGTTGTCTTTGATACCGGTCCAATTATTATGACAGTTTTGGTTGTGGTGGCAACTGGTAGAGAAGCGAGTGCAGTTGGGGTTGCTGGTAAAATTTTAGCATGCTGATAAAGCCGATTACATTCAGTGACATCTTCCTGAACTGCTGATGTCATTGCTGCTGTTTTCACCAAAGACTTCTGACCCACATTATTAATGTTGTCAATGTTGGTAGTGCAAGTACCTTGTGATGGTGTTTTTTCTTTGTTAATTTCTCTTGCAGATTCAGATATGTGAGAAATAGTTTTAGGAGTGGATGTAACTAACCCAGCACTTACTAACTTTTGAACAACTAAGTTTAGATCGACATTTGTCGACTTCTTTCTCTTTGGTAAATCTGTCGGTCCTTCCTGAATGTCTTCCTGTAAGTGCTGACCTTTTTTACTTTGATTGACATGTTGAGATCTGCCTTCACTCGATCTCTCTGGTGTTGAAGATGAGCTTAATTCATTTTCATTTGAAATAATCCGGTATATTTTGACTAGTTTTAGAAGAATCTTCTGTTTTGCCTTGATGTTCTCTAGTTTCTCGCGTTGCCTATTTTTATTGAATTCTCTTTGAAGTTTTGCCAGTTTATCAAGAACACCTTTTTGTTCAGCTTTAAAAGAGTCATTCATAAACTTCAACTGCATCTTGATTGACAACAACTTAGAGTTGATTCCTAAATAAAAAGAATTATGTAATTTAAGTTTAGAATGCCACTAAAGCAGTGGTGGCGGTCTGACAGTAAATTAAGCAAAACAAAATGTGGTAACTACAAACTGTCTTACCAATCATCTATAACATTGCCCAGAAACAAATGTCTGTTTGGTCATTGATATTGATATTCAATCAATTCAATTTCTTTTGTTTCGGAAAAATTTCATCCATATCAACAAACGTACAAACAGAAAAAGAAAATTTGCAAACTTTAAGCGTAAATATATACTTCTCCATCTATAATACATTTTTTTAGTTATGGAGCAAATGTTTGCAAACACAAGCAACAAGATTACAACTATTCAACATACATTGCATGAACCCATAGGTAGATTTTCGCATATAATCATTTAAGGTCGAGTCGAAGATTGAGGGCCCCTCAAAATCAGCTTCCGCTGGCTGGGTCACCCTCTTGAAATATGGTTGAATAAATAAATAAATAAGGAAGGGACATCATGTTCAATAAACATCATACCGACACTACTGCTTTTAGAGACATTCAGTATACGGCGCAGAACATTATTGTAGTATACATAATTATATTATATATTTCTTTATAAACAGTTTGTTGAGAAATATAAACAACTTCTGTTACACACTTATATACTTTATATTCAATGAGTGAATTAAGATAATGAAAAAAGTTCATAAAAAATATATTTTATATAATAAGTATTATAGGATATGTATCCTCTCTCACCTGGTTCAGAACCATTCTTTAATCTTTCTAACTTTGTCTCAAGCTCCATTAAGTCTTTATGGTCCTGATCAACAACCTCCTATTAAAAATTTAAAAATGTTTTTATATATGTACGCTCTGTATACACTATCAAACTAGTTTGACTAAAAAGTGTGATGTGCCTAAATATGGCAGTGATGTTCCTAACTATGGTAGTTGTATGACATCATCATGTCCATATATGGGCACATCACATTTTTTTTGTCACATAAAGTTTTATAGTGTAAACAGAGCTTTAGACTGTTTTAATAACGATAATATATCAAAATCTTTACTGTATATATTACTAACCCATGTTTCTGCACTCATTTCCTCGTCCGTATTCTTATCTGCCTTTTCCCTTACGTTTCTTCCGACTCTCTTTCTTACTGTTTTATCGTTTCTTTTATGTTGTGTCTCTAAAGTTGCTTTGTCTGGTGTTTCATTCTCTGTCTTCATTCGTCTTACCTCCGCTGATTTACATTCCTTCACCCGTGTCTCTACTGATATTTCTGGCTCTTCTCTGATTTCTGCTACTTCTGATGTTGTTGGTGTCTCTATTCTCATTATCACTGGATAATTATTGTCTTGTCCAGATATCTTTGGTATGAATACTTGTGGTCCATCCGCACATGTAATTTGGGTGTCTTCAGTGTCTATCACTGGTGATATTGTCTCTACCACTGGTGACATGGTTTCTATCACTGGTGATATGGTCTCTATCACTGGTGATATTGTCTCCATCACTGGTGATATTGTCTCTACCACTGGTGATATGGTCTCCATCACTGGTGATATGGTCTCTGTCACTAGTGATACGGTCTCCATCACTGGTGACATGGTTTCTATCACTGGTGATAGGGTCTCTATCACTGGTGATATGATCTCTATCACTGGTGATATAGTCTCTATCACTTGTGATATAGTTCCAACGCATTCCATTCGTCTAATGATGTCATTTCTATCTTCTTCAATCTCTGTACAATCACTATCATAGTCATTTTCAGTACTATATTTCGTAACTACTTTATCAGGTGCATTGACTGTGAGGCTGTTTTCAATATCATTTACATCTGAAAAAAAGTTACTATCTGTTAATAAACTTTTGTTAATATCCAAAAACATATTGTTTGCCATATTAGGAAATTTATATTATTATTATTAGGTCAGTTGATATCTTTGAAGATAGCTTTGAAGATGTCCATTCAGAGCATGTTTGAGGTGTTGCTTGGTGAGTATACATACCATTTTTATCTCAAATATTTCACAGTATGCCGTTGCAAATAAATACTTATTTCCTCCTTATGGCAGCTTAGGTAATTTATATAAATCTGCAGCCTCATATTGTCTAAAGCTCTGTCTAATCTATCGAACTTTGTGTGGAAAAAAAAAATGGTGTTGAAGTGCCCATATATGGACATGATGATGTCATATCACTACCATATTTGGCAAACTAGTTTGATAGAGTAGACAGAGCTTTTAGGACGTTTATTTTGATTACTTACTTTCCCTTTCTTGTTTTTTAGGTATTTTGCTAGCAGGAGGTGAAAACACTGGTGAACGATATACTTTATGAGATCTGAAAATGTTAAACAAAAGCAAATTCAACATTCTTTAGATCAGATCAGGTAAATGTTATGACTATCTTGGTTCAGGGATCAATCCTTAAGCTCTGTCTACACCATCAAACTTTATGTGACAACAAAATGTCATATATGGACATGATGATGTTATATCACTACCATATTTGTGCATATCACTGCCCTATTTGTGCATATCACTACCATATATGGGCACATCACACTTTTTTTGTCAAACTATAGTGTAGACAGAGCTTTACCTAATGCCTAGTTACTTGCTGTTGAATGAAATGTGGTTTAAAAAAAAGGGTGTAAATGGTATGAAATAAATATTTGACTTTACATCTTATTTTAACCACACAGAACATTGACTTTAAAGTACATTCTCTGGATAATTTCCATTCAATCTTTTCATGATTGTTAACGTCTTTGTTAACAAATTTGTTTTCTTTCAATTGCTAATTTTCTTTCCCCGGATTTAATTTGCTTCAGGGGTACTGTTATAAAAGTAATAAAATAAATAATAACCACTAAAATAAAAGTATACTTGAACTTGGCCTAAAATTTCATTTGTATATAACAGTGTAATTAAAGATCTTGTGATAAATGTCAAATACAGTGGTCTTACTGAGAGGTTAAACAAAAACACCTTTGTTGTGTGAATAACAATTGTGTTTACTTTTTACACCCCCTCTTTTGATGCATTAAAAAAAACATACATAAAAGCCATAGTAATTTTACAATGCAATACAAAGCAATTTGTAAAACATATTTTCATGGGTTCTTTAATTTTCATGAAGATTATGTTTGAGCTAAAATACTTACTTGGGTTTGAGTAAAGACTGCGACATTTGACTCTCATCGTCAGAGCTTTCATCTACATAGATTCAAGTGATATAATAAAAATATCTTTAATAACAATTATTATTAGTAATTTTGTATATTCTGTTGTTTGTTAGAGAGACTTTAATCTGCCTACATACCTTCAGACATAACATGTATTTGCTTGTTGAAATCCATCTGTTTTTGTTTAATACTGAAAAAAAAACAATTAAAATTGATTGATTGTTTTATCATGAAAAAATACTTGTCTGCTGCCCTCTGTCTAAAAATAGTTTAGTACAGAGCCCTATAGTAATTTTTGGTATTGGAAAATGGTTGGAAACCCATTTTAAAAAGAATTCTTTCACTTACATATCATGAAGCCCAGTAAGAATTGGAGAGCCTGCATCGTCAGCTGATTGTGATGACTCTGATATGATTGTGTTGTCACTATCCATCGTGTGTTTAATAAAATAAAAGGCTTGAAAAAGAATATTCAGAACATCAGTTAGTAGGCCTGTGCCTAGACCTCTACCTAGGCCCTACTACTAGTACTAGTCTAGAACACCGTCCTTGTTGTCCTTCTGTTGGCCCTCCTTCTTGGTAGGCCTATTCTTGGTTTATTTATTTGTTGATCCTACCTACCTAGCCTCTCTGACTGAGCTATTATAACTATAAGGCTAGGGTCCATGGACATAGGCTAGTTTAGTCAAGGAATAGTAGTTGTATTTGTAGGAAAATTTAACCAACTTACAAACACGATAAACAAGCAAATTAAATATTAAAATATCCTATTTAGTATACCTAGGCCTAGGCTTATTGGCACTCCTGATCTTCTCGCTGTTGTGTGTGTGATAAGCGCGCATGCTGCTGCATGCGGCAAACTATTACACTGCCCTCGTCCGATAGGAAACTTTCTTAGAAAAATGAGGGCGTGATTTTGTATTGCCTTGCAGTCAATTTATTATTGTTAGACAGAATCATTACTTTTATCGCTTAAGTTAAAATATGGTATTTATAAAAAAAATCTGTGATTCAATTTATAAACACAATTAATGAACATGGTAATTAGATTTTATTTCTTTGTACACCTTGTTAATGTTATGGTAAGCTGTAGCCTATATTACATAAAGTAACAACTTACACGTCAGGCCTTATAATAAAACATACACTTCCTTTATCTATGTTTTTTCTAAAATTTAAAATCAATTCGTAATTAGTTTATTATTAGTGTATCATAGATTGTGTAAGCAGTTAATATAGAAACCCACATTTTTAAGGTGACCCTTTCCCGTAAACGAATGAAACGTATTATTTATGTTTTTAACACGGCCAACTAACTCATAGGAGTTGGGTTCCGATAATTGTCCCCCTTAAATTTGTAACCAGTTCGTGTATGCTTATCGGTATATCAACCTAAAAAATCATAATTTGTACTATATATATATATATATAACGTTTATCTTTGAATCAAATTGTTTTAAGTGGGTATTAAAAACTCATTATGACGGATTAACAAAGATCAAACAGATTTTGGCAAATAAATTTCAGATTTTATAGTTACTTCGGATTAAACAATATATACCTTTCCCACCAGGCTTAAACTGTACCCTGAAAGAAATGAATACATATATTTAAAATAATAATAAAGATAAGACATAAGTAGTATAGATTTAAAATTTTTTATTTCTACTTGTATGTTTTGTTTATGAATTATGAAGGTCACGGTCTTTTTATTTCCACTAATAATAAGTCGGTTTCTCTGATCTTTTCGGAGACAGGGTTTATCGCCTTTTCATACACCATAGCCTGGTAGATGTTATCAGGTTTGCGTTGGAACCAGGTTAGACTCGACGAAAAAAAGGACTAGGCCGCGGAGATAAAATCATTTATACACGTTAGACTATAACGGTTACGAATAGTTACGAATGCGATCAGTTGTAAAATTGCAAGGGATTTTCTACAAATGAACTACACTGATCAAAACGAGCCTTGGATCACCCGCGCCGAGTTAAAAGTGACCCAACCATGCGTATGATAGACGAACAACGGCGCGGTGGTTACTCAAAGGTTTTCTTACAACTAAAATCCCTCTGTAGTGTTCTTTATAAAAAGCCCTAATTTGTACATCACTTTTATCATGGCTCAACCAATCTTATAAAATCTCTTCCGTTTCAAACAAGGATTAACTCTCCTTTTTTTCTTTAGTTGTTTTGACAGTTCGGTTAAATTCTTTTAATGTACCGCAACCAACTTAATACTGTAGTACTAAAATCTTTTTCTGACTTTTGCGAGTCGTTTAGCTTCCGTATCTGTAGGAATTACCCGGCGTCTTGTTTCTTAATCAATGTGTGTTTAATATGCATTATTTATTTAATATGTATTTTCTGAAATACAAATTAAAATACAGTATTTCGTTTAAAGATGTATTGTCCCCCTGAAAAATAATTCTTAAATATTTTTTTTTTTAAATATGCTATTTTAATGTCACATTAGGCCTATAGTTATTCAATTTTACCAAAAATTGGATCGAAAAAAACAATTATTTACTTGAAATAACTAATTTAAAGCAAAAATAGTCACATTGGGTTTTTGGTTGAATTTAACCATATATTTTGTCATTTTATAAGTGAAAACATTTTTTTCTCTACGAAAGTAATTAACTTTATTAAAACTATACAAAATAACCTATTCAAAGACTGATTTAATTAATCTTCATTTTTCATGTTTTTAAGGAACAAAAGATGAACAAAAATCTTGTTTTATTTTCTTTTTAGACTTTAGTTGTTCGTTCAAAAATTACTGATGGGCTTATTATTTATCATTTTATTTGACATTTGACAATGAAACTTATTTGATTCGGTAATTTTAACTTCTAACTATATTTGAATTATATTGATATCGTTAAATGATTACATTGTTAAATTCACATTATGGCTTTTCAAATTCATCTATCAGTTTTGTACATATTTTGTTCATATTAAGATTTAATGGGCGTAATCATTTAAAACCGATTACAAAAATACAGGTCGAAATATATAAATATTAGTTTTTAATGCATACTTGTGACATGATAGAGGCATTTCAAAGTATAGTAATTATTCTCGTTGCAAGTGTCACCATATTTTACGGATAGTAATTGTAACCGAAATGTTTAACCGTAAATTTTACATTTTACCACAAGAGCCTTCGAACTCACCATCTTTGGTGTGAACGTATCGATAAGTCAGCTAGCAGTGCAGCAACAGAAGCCGGCACTTCGTGGACGCGTGCGCGGTTTTTTTTATCAACGTTTAAACACGCGCGTCAAATCGTGTATACGCGCTGACGCGATAACGAACGGTGTTCTCTGTGCGTCATCCAGCCGTCTACACTCGTAAAATTGTTATTTCACGCAACCATTATTTTTTTACATTTTAAAAATTACATTAAAGCAAACTATATTCTAACTTGACTATGACCACGTGTGATAGTGACGCCACCAATTTTCTACAATCTTGTAATATATCCTTTTTAGAAAACATTAAGTATATAATTTAATATAAATATGAAAGGTCTAGGCCACTTTATTTACTTGTTTATCGACAGGATAGCCTTGAACAATCGATCTTTGTCTGCAAAAGTCGTCAAGCTCCGCCTGGCTGCACCGATTTCATGCTCACCAGGCTAGAAATTGGTAAAAAGTTTTAATGGATATTATTCCGTAGTAAGTGAACCATTTTATATTCTTACTAACGGATGTCTTTATTTTATGTTCTTCAATCATTCTTATGCTAAATTATGCTTTAATAAATGTGATATGTTAACTTTTAAGTTTTAAGGTGGAGACGCGCAAACGGCAATTCATGTTATTATTGTTGTCTGATGATTGCTTTACGCGCGATAATATTTCAACCGGTTTTTTTTCTTGAACTGTTTTATGAGTCTTCTTTATTAGTACATACTTATCATTTGATTGGGTTTTAAAGAAAATGCGATAAATCGTAGTAAATTGAGATTTAATGCGATTTTGTTTATCTTTATGGTTATCATAAATAATACAATTTATTTATGTTGTTTACTGTTGTTTCTTTATAATTGTAAAATGTTCTTCTAAATGTATTCGATTTTATGTTAAGCCGCTGCAAGAAGAAAACACAATTTCTTTTCTTCATAGTACTGCTGTATCATCGTTGTTTTAAGCTCTGTCTACACTATCAAACTTGCGTGAGAAACGCATCACATTATCAGAAAATAGTAATGTTGCCAGTTAGCTTAAAGCTCTGCCTACACTATCAAACTTTATGTGACAAAAAATGTGATATGCCCAAATATGGACATGATGATGTCATAATTACCATATTTGGGTTATCTTTCTCGTTACCAGTACTGTATTATCAATAGGCCTACAGCAACTTTACTCTGATCGGCCGCGGCGGCCATAATATTTTTTGTCAAAAACGCATATCGCCGACTTTCCAGAATATCAATCCGCTGTGTTTTGTTAGCGGGGCTCTTTCATAGAATTGTGAAAAAGAGCTGAAGATTTTTCAGAGGGACGCTAGAAAAAAAGTTTTTAAATACCGAAGACATTTATGTGAGTTAATTCGTTTAATTATAAAACCAAATATATCTATTTCAAAAGTGTTGTTAATTTTAAAATAAATCATTTCAAAACAAATACTACTTTTAAGATCAGCTATTGGAATTTAGTCCGGCACTTAGCGGCCACGTGCCGGATAAGTACGTTATATTTGAAACGAATGTACAATACTATTGTACTATTTGTCTATTCTGTTTATGTAACAATAGGCTACAATCCGCACTCTTTCTCTGGTAGATGGTTAGGTCGCTATGGACATATGCTACTATATTTGATACTGTATCAATACATGAAAAGATCGAATTATCAATTTAAATCTAACTGTTTTAGATAGGCTTATACTATTAACGTGTGTAACAATGGTTTACTTTGTTCTTCCCATTGACTTATAGAAGTAGACCAAGCTGCACCAACATTCTGTAAATGGTAAATGTTACAGTTATCACAAATTAAAGATGTATTGTCCCACAAAAACATGAAAAATTAAGATTAATTAATTAAATCAGACTTTGAATAGGTTATTTTGTAGTTTTAATAAAGTTAATCCCTTCCGTGAAAAAACAAGATGAAAAAATGCTTTCTCATATAAAATGACAAAATAAATGGTCAAATCCAAACAAAACCCCATTTGCTGGCAGCTAATTTGACTATTGTTTGCTTTAGTAGGCCTATACAGTTTTTTTCAGGTAAATACATTTTTTTCGATTCAATTTTTGTTCTAAGTGGATAACTATTATGTGATATTAAAATAGCATATTCAACAACCAAAAATAACAAATTATTTGTTCAGGGGGGACAATACATCTTTAAGTAAACAGTAGTAAAAACATAAAAATAAAATAGTTATAAGAATGGTTTAATAAAAACAAACATTGAATAATGTTGAATCGTAGTTTAATAATATGAAAAGTGAAATAAAATAAAATCAATCACTTTTGTTGTTCTTTCATGCATCAATTTTTATTTTAGGAGTATAGAAGTGTAAAGCTCTGTCTACACTGTCAAACTTTATGTGATAAAAAATTGTGATGTGCCCATAATATGTGGACATGATATCATATCAATACCATATTTGGGTACAACACACTTTTTTTTGTCAAACTAGTTTGATAGTGTAGACAGAGCTTAATGAAAGGGCTTGGTGTGATGCAAAGGCATGGTAACTAAAGAGAGAATCAAGGTTTGAACCCAGAGTAAGGATTGTATTGTCCCTAATAGCAACTCTATATGTATTCCAATGTACTTCAACATTTATCCAGTAGGTAAAACCTTTTTTTTAATATAAATTATTTAAGTAATTTTATCTTGTGTTTTAAAAATTAAACATTTTGTATTAAAATACATTTAATATTCTGATTTCCTATTTCTATTGTTTAAACGTAAAAGTGAATTACATAATCTCATTATTCTTTAATTTAAGAAACTTAAGTCTCTAAAACTGGAGAGAAGAGAAGTAAAACTTTAAAATAAAAAACAATCTTGATTACGAAAGAAATACAAGAACTACCGTAACGTCTGTGGGAAGACTTGACTTGAACCCGGAATCTATATAAACACACCAGAACACATCATTTTCTTCTTTAACCTACCACTAATCATCCGTCCATTATGCTTGACATTTCTTCATTAAATTTATACTACAGTAATCAGTTAATTGTGTATAATTTAAATTTCTTATTTACTCCATCGGCATTGTACAATATAACGAGTCTTATACGACGAACCATTTGTTGTTTGTCTTTACAACCCGTTTCTCTTTGCATTATCACTATAGTCTCAATTGTAACGAGATAATTGTTAATTATCTATAATAATACAAATTCACATACTATTGAATTCTCTTTCGAATTTACTTACGCTGATACTGTTCATTATTCTTAGGCCTAAACCACTTAGGCAGAACGTCAGCAAGTCATTTAGTTCTCAACGCCCTGGGGCAGAGTTATACTGCGCTGAACAAGACCATGATTGCCACTTTCGACACGTTCAAAAAGAAATTAACTCGAGACCAAAATGCATGATTTTTGCTTCGAAGAGAAAATAATTTGTCTTGTGAGCATTGAAGTGTGACTCTGTGTGTAATGAAGAAGTTTGTAGGGCATGGAAAGACAACGAATCTAAGCTGACCTTTATACCGAACAGATTCGCATTGTACAAAGAATTTATCAAAATGAAATTATTTAACAATAGGAAGACTACGCTACGGCAGACGGTCGTAACTAACCGCCTATTATTTCCCACTTTTAACATCGTTAATAGATGGTGTGAGAGATTTACCTTTTTTGTTTATAATTATGTATAAGTTCTCTTTTTTCAATCCAAAAATAGTAACTTGACTTGACAAGCTGTGTTGATAAATGTCATCATCCATTAACAGCCAATTAAATATATATATCTCTTTTTTTTTCTTTTAAGAAGACATTTTATGCTATTTTAAGTGAGAAAAATTAGAAAATATGATTAAGCTTCGCAATAATACCAATTAGTAGGCTATTTTTTACATACCACACGATTTCCAAGCGTTCGTTAGCCATCGCAATGTAATAATTTAAAACAAGGTACTGTTCACATTAAAGAGTATTACTATGCCTATACCATAACATTATAATTTGATCAAGCATAACAAATAAAACAAAATTTCACTATAACTCGAAGAGCTAGTAATCATATTAGTAAGACATATTAGTAAATGCTTTTACACAAGACAATATATTTCCAACGAAAATGTTAAAAGTTCAAAATGAAACCACACCTATATGATATACAGTATTCGATTAAACATCGAAGTTCTGCTATAATTATTTGATATTGAACAGCGTCTGACATAACCCGATCTATCTTGCGAGAGAAACACATCACATTACCAGAAAATAGTAATGTTGGCAGCTATAGCTTAAAGCTCAGTCTACTCTATCAAACTTTTATGTGCAAAAAAAATGTAATGTGCCCAAATATGGACACATTGATGTCATATCACTACCATATTTAAGCATATCGCTATCCATATTTCCCAGCACATCACACTAGTTTGATAGTGTACACAGAGCTTAACATCAGAAAGTTGTCCACTGTTTTATTTTACAATTATTAGTAGGCCCTGTTCCTTGAATACGAACTTACTGTATATAGTAACGTTATTCTATTAAAAAACATCGCAGAAGAAAATTGGAAAGCTGAATAATGCGTGAACATTGACAAGTATTGTCCCAGAAGGAAATCATACTCATCATCATCACATAACATACTCAGACATAGATACCAATAACGTGTAAACCATAATATTAGGTTTATATTTGAAAATGTAAAAGAATCGCTCTAGTAATGAAAACACAATCATTCCACTTCAGTTTCTGCTATACGTTTTAAAGTGAAATCAAATACAGATTATATTTACTTTACAGATACTAAATCACTTTATTTTTATTTTGGATGTCTGACAGATTCTAGTTAAGTAATGTTATTTAAAACGTATCAACAAAAACAAAGACATCTTTATCTATTTTTAAATACAGAAAATAATAAAGAATAATTGTTTAGTAATTTTTTTTTCAACTTTCAAAATCTTTAATTTTACTATTCTACAATTTTTAAATTTCGCGATAAGATTAATTTCCAGCAGTATACAGTACCCTTAAGATGTCTGGTTGATTCTAGTTAAGTAATGTTATTTAAAACGCATCAAAACCAACAAAAACAAAGAAATCATTCTCTATTTTCAAATACAGAAAATAATTAATTGTTTAGTGAATTTGTTTGTAACTTTAATTTGTTACGACCCATTTTGAAATTTTCGCGATAACATTAATTTCACGCAGTTTGCAGTAAACTTTAAATGTCGATTAGAGAAGCGACATGAATTCAAGTCATAAATATATTTGTAATTTTTTGTAAAGGCCTATACGAAAATGCGTTTGGATTATGTAGACGTCTTTTTTTGCGAATATAGAATTACAGCACTTGAGTTAATAATGTAATAATATTTTTAATTGCACTAATATGCAATATGGTGCCTTTCTATCGGTACATTAATTTTTCTCACGGAAGTCAGTTGTGGCTTTTTAATAAATGTATAGACTGTCGATAGCTGACGAGAATGTTTGATATGGGAAACAAAACTTAATTTGTAATAAGTTCCGTATTAATTATACACCATCGCCATAATGTTGCGTTACAGTAATCTATAGACACCTCTTTCTATTCCAGCTTAATTTGTATTTAAATTATTGTACACTGACATTTGGCAGTCTATAACTCGTGAAAGAAACATATAATGTTTTTTTTTTATCATAACAATTTTCACCTAATTATTTAACACTTCTTTGCTTTAGTGGTGGTTTTACTTATAAACATGTAAATGAGGCGAAGTAAATCATCTTTGTTTTGAGGAATAAATTTAATTTAAGTCTCCAGAAATATCTTTTTTACACCCCAATACCCAATTGTTACAATTCTCGATCTCCTCGCGGTCCAAAAGGTGACTAACCAAACGGCTCGCGTCCAGAGTATTGTATATATAAATGATCATATTAATTACTAATTAAACAAGATAAGTTGAATCTAGTCTAGTAACATAAAAGAGGCTATGCGAATTACGTATTAATCGCATTACCTAACCAAAATATTGTGACAACTGAACAGATTATTAATTAGTAAAATACGTAATTATATACCGATTAATTGGCATAACAAATGAAGTAATTAAGTGATGTGTTGAAGGGAGGACTTCATTAATGCTTTGTGACTGTAAAGTAGAAGTCAACAAACAGATCCACCAACATTTAAATGCATGTACAATGTTGACGCGCGCGTACAAAAGACGTACTAGTTTCATCAACATTTGACTGCATGTTAACGCGCGCGTATACAAGACGTTCTATAGTTTCATCAACATTTCAGTGCATGTTGACGCGCGCGTACAAAAGACGTACTAGTTTCATCAACATTTGAATGCATGTTGACGCGCGCGTACAAAAGACGTACTAGTTTCATCAACATTTGAAGGCATGTAAAATGATGACGCGCGCGTACAAAAGACGTTCAAGTTTCATCAATATTGAACGCGCGCGTTCAAAGGTCGTTTGGTTTTCGATAATATTGAACGCGCGCGTGTGTGTCAAATGTATTCTTCCTCACGTGTCAACGATAAATCAACTCGATCTTCAAAGACGGTCAAAAGAGGGGTTACAATAAGTTTATATTTCAAAGGCGGTTATAATTGCAGCTTAAAAGCAGCTTAATACCAACTTAAGAGCCCATTTGATGCAACTTAGCAGCCAATTATTCTTACAAACACAAGAACGATTTAGAATTTTACTGACTTTATATGAAGCTAGTTACAATGATATGGACGTTACAATCTGTCGACTTGTTTTTTCCGAAAGGAAAATGCTGGTCTTTGTAGTATAGACAATCAGCTATTTTGTAGTAGAAAAAGTAAACATTTCGTATAAAGTAAAAAAAATTGATTTGTGTTTATTCATTCAAGCATTTTACTTTTATTTCGGAAACGGACGTCCATAATTTCAACTATTACATTATTTATAAAATTTAATCATTTTAATGTGATTCGGGTTAGATTTCTAGAATGCTTATTTGGTTTTCATTTTGTATACTAAGCAAAGGCCTTAAATATAATTTCAAACAAAATTACTATTATTACAATTCATCATGCAATATTGTAAAGTAAACATTATAAGTATTTAAAAGATTGATATTTGTGCCTACGGTGCCAGGCCTTTTTCTTTTTCTTTTTATTTTAACTAAATATGATTAGGTTGTGGCTCCTAAAGCTTGGTTCCCACTAGAACGTAACGCAAGGACGTAAACGCAACGCAAGCGTTTTAACCAATGACAAGCGAAGTTATAGACAGTTAGTAATCACAAGCGAATAAGCCATCGCTTGTAATTGGTCAATTCACTTGCGTTGCGTTACGTCCTTGTGTTGCGTTGCTAGTGGGAACCACGCTTAAACAAGGAACCAGTAAAGTACAAAGAATTCATAGATCATATAGATCAAATAGTACACTAACTAAAGTAGGCCTGATAGAACGTTTAAAAATTAAAACAAACAATATTTTAATAGTATGTAGCCTATTATTGTATTGGTTGAGGTATATATAAATCACTAAAGCGATGTGAAATAACAACAGATAAATATCATTTTCTTTAATCATTTTTATGTATTTTTCTTCTTTTTTTTTGCTTACATTTTAATACATCTGAACTGAGTTATAAAACTACGTTTTGTAAAAAAAACACAAATCGGTGTACTTATCTTGCGATATTATACAATTTCTAGAAAAGTGGAATAGAATTGTCAAATTGATAATTTGGATTACAAAATCTTTTTATTGATATAATTGCTTAAAATGCTTAAGCCTACCCCAAAGCACTTTCAGTTCGCGCTTATTCAAGTGCACTGGAAAGTGGGCGGAGTAAAACAAACAAACTCGACGCCGATTGGTCAATGAGTTTTCTATTGACGCTACTGTGTATTTTCCATACAGTGAATATATCCCTGTGTGATTTTACAATTGTCAAAATAATAGCTTAGTAATTGGCGAACAGTAGCTATATCACAGTTAGGCATTGGCCCTTAAAGGTGATACTAGCGACTAGAATTGTTTAAGAAACCCCGGAAGATATTGTCTCTGTCCAGTGGATTATTGTATGACGACGGACATTCTATTCGCGTTAGATTCGTCACCCATACCTTAGGCCTGAACTTTCTCCAGTATGATGTATGAGAATGATGATATACTTAGCCGGCAGGCTAGGGCTTTTGCCATGAACGGCATGGTCCCCCCTCCTCCTCCTCGCAGTTTCACCTACCCTAGTATTTCCATGCACCAGCCAACTCCAAATTTTACAGGTGAGGATTTTTTTTGTTAACCTGGTGTGATTCTTTTCTTAAGGGTTGTTGTCTGATGTTGTTATATTTGTCACGATGGGTGAATGTGTCGTGGGATGACTTGGTTTACAGTTAAAACATATCTAACTGTTAAAACTGACACTGTGTTAGCACTGATGTAACAATCCCCTCACGCCGTACAATCAACTCGTCAAATTTAGTCACCTTTCTAGTAAATCTGTGCACGTTCTTGGAAAATTTCGATATTTTAACTCTTCATGATTTAATTTTAACCATACTTGATTAAAATTAATAATTATTATATTTGTATTTATAGTGTTCGTTACTGATTTCAATAGTATGTTTTTATAATCTATATTTTACAATTTCTATACTCGTTCTTAACATTATTTTTTTTCCAGCACCGTATGATAAGTAGGCCAATATATTATTGTTTTTTCCTTTTTATTATTAAATATAGGATTTTTGTTTGTTTACTTTTATTGCGATATTTTAGGAGTTACCAGTACCTAGCAATTATATAAACATATGTACAGAAATTAATATTTTGGCCTAGGCCTGTATTTTTCCTTTCGAAGAGACAATGTATTAATAATAATAATAATCATATGTGCGTATACGTGCCTAGAAATGCAGTATGCCGTACGTACAGAAATTAATATTTTGGCCTATAGGCTCGCGTTTTCCTTTTCGAGGAGACAGACGTGTATTAAGATAGGCTAGTTATCATATTAGGTTGTTTGCTTAAGAACTATACCAGTGCCTGTACAATGCAGTACCGAACGTACAGAAATTCATATTTTGGCCTAAGCTTGTATTTTTTTGTTTAGATGAGACAATGTATTAATAAAGGCCTAGTCATCATATTATATTGAGTACCGTATCTTATATACGATACCTAACAATTATACAGTATATATAATAATACATATAATATTGTACAGAAATTGATATCTTGACCTAGGCCTGTATTTTTCGTTGTGCATTCCACGAGGAGTCATGCTTTGATATACTTGTGTTTACCTTCCTCTCTTATGAATAGAAATAATTCTTCACGCATTTCCATCACAGCGGTGGACAAATCACTTGATTTAGTTCCAATAGAATTATTGTTTTGGCTTACAACAAATAGGCCTACAAAATCTACAATTTAAATCGATGATGTTTGTAAATATAACCACACGATGTTAGAATGGGTGCTTGCCTATAATAATTTTCGATACTATTCTAAATGCACAATGTTTGTAATGAGTGTATTCGATGTTTTGCATGTTAAAAGAACATCTCGATTGAATATGCTTATTATCAATTCATTTCGAATTAGAATGCAACATATAATACTTCTAATATTAGGCCTGTAATATACAAAGGACAACCTTATGTCCGAAGAAGTTTATTAATTAATTACTAATTTAATTAAATTATAAGAAAACCTAATTATTTTTACTACTGACTTATTTAAGAATTAATTAAAAAATATAAAGTTATATAACCACCTATGTAAGAATCTTGATGAACAAATGTGATTTCTATAGTAGTGACAAGATGGATATAAAAAGAATTTACAATTACTTAGTGACGTTTTTTAGGCTAAAAAGAGAAGTGATACCCCAGGGTAAAAATTAGGACTTTATCCGCCATTGTGGCACATATTAAGTAATGAATATATCCAGGGTCGGGATTACCAGATTTGTAGTTAACTTAAAAGCGAAAATTAGCTGACGTTTAAAAGAAGGACGTCCACTATTATTTGTAAATTAAGCTACTGTATTTTATTTTAATTCTTTAAAAATAAAAGATTTGATTTGTTGTTATCACGTTTTTCGTTGTAAATCTAACTGTACATAGCGGTAACAAAACGATCGTGTTGTTGATGTCCGAATTAGTGAAATACTTTACATAACTTTTCAAACAAAACAACGTGGTTTAAAACATTATAGTTTGTTTTTGTCTTTTGTAAGTTCGTCTCGTTTATAAGTTCGTCTCGTTTATAAGTTTGTCTCGTTTTCATTTCATTAGTTATGTGTCTTTATTTACATAATATATAAAATACAGTAACCAAGCAGGACCTTAGACAGTTTGAGAAACTTAACAAGAAGGTCGCAAAAGCAGACGCGGATATCAATTTCTTAAAGAATACATCAATATTTAAAAGTATATATGGAAGATTTCGTCTGAAATAAAGTGATCAGATCAAATCAAATCATGTACTTTACTGTACCGTATTAAAACATATAGACTAGTAAAATTGTGTACATGGTCAATATAAATACTGTACACTATATGTATCCAGTATAGAAATACATATATTTATCTATAAATTGTGATATCATATTCGTTATGAGCAAAGCCTTACTTTTATTGTGTTGGTAAAAATAATACTCAATGTGATAAACGATTCTATCTTATTATCTAATTATTTTATATCCGCTTTATTATTTTTAATTTAATTCTGCAAAATAAAAAATATGTATGTTTACCTTAGATCATGGAGCACATTTTGGCGATTTTTCTCCGCTGTCGGCCTCAAGCATGGACCCAGGCCGATCAATGCATCAGATGATGTCTTCAACAGCGCCTCGTCCGCCTGATCTAGGCATCCCGTCTATGCCTAGCAAAGATATTAAAGTTACGCTAGAAAATCGCGATTTGTGGAAGAAGTTTCATGCTATAGGAACAGAAATGATTATTACGAAAGCTGGAAGGTAAGGTATCATTTATTTATTGTTTTTTGTTGTTGTCTTTTGTGAGATTCACTCACTTTTATTTCATTCTTTACAATTGTTACAATAATCTATATCAATTTTGTTTCAGTAGAAAACTAAAGTTTATTTGGTTTTTCTTATTTTGAGTATTTTACATAATATATAAAAAGTTAAAGCATTTAAAAAATAGACAAAAGTTATATAAAAATATACATCACATAATATAGCTTTACAATTGCCTTTAGAACATCACAAAATAAAATTAAAAAAAAATTATTTATTGTTTATATTATATTAGTTATGATTTTAAAATAGC
The DNA here is from genome assembly GCF_964355755.1 of Antedon mediterranea. Lineage (NCBI taxonomy): Eukaryota > Metazoa > Echinodermata > Crinoidea > Comatulida > Antedonidae > Antedon > Antedon mediterranea. Next base: position 34,738,330 of record NC_092672.1, read on the forward strand.
ATAATTATTTGTTAATTATGCAAGTTCTGTTCTACGTAATCTTATTTATATATATAATTTTTTTTAAAGTATTGTAGATAATGAAATATATTCGCATCTTATTTTTTCGTTAATGACTTTTTTTGATAATCCAATAAATATATTTAAATAATTATGTACAACTTACATTTTACACGATCTTGGCTGGTTAACTAAACACAGCTTAATATCATAAGTGAGTTAATGTAAACTTTAATAAAACAAAATTCGAATGTTTTAATTAAAATGTTATTAAATAAAATTAATGATTTTCATAACAACAACATAGATTCACAAGCTAAACAGTAACAGTAACACAAGACAAAACACATTTGTCTTTTGCACCGTGTTGTGATGTCCTATGATATAATTATCATTGGCATAACATAACAATTACTAAGTTTATATATGATTAATATATGGTATACAATAATTCGTATGCAGTATATAGGCCTAGAACGTTACTGATTGAACAGAATGCAAACAACACTATGTTATCGCGTATATAAAACACATTTTTTATTGTCAGATAATATTTTTTAAGTTAGCAAAATGTTTCAATGGTTCGTTCACCTTTCGTTAACCTTAAACAATTTTTTATATTAATTTTGAGGTTTGAAATGATTTATATTATATGTAATGTATATATAATGCGTGTTATAGCTGTGTATGTCTATCTATCACACCATTGACTGTTGGAAATTTTTCATTATTTTGTAGCAGTCTGTTTTATAGAATGTAACGTGTTAATGGGTTGTATAGATTTGGGAAGTGGTGTGTTGAGAGGTATCGTTTGTCGCTCGAAATTTGTGGCAATGGTGTTACTGTAATCGAAATTACGTTCGACATTGCAAACAGTGTACGGTATGAATTGGGTTAACGTTTGAATTGGAAGTGGATAGGGTATGGGGATACCTGAACAACCCCCCCCCCCCCTCCCAAACTTTCTTACGTCGCTAGTATGAAGAAAACCGTATGTTCAGGTATTTTTCACCTAAGTGATTCTAGGAGACCACATTATGTGTTATGATACATAGGTATAGGTTAAAGCGGATACTTAGTGTTTTTATTATTTTTAAACAGAATTTGGCAGGCGTATAATTTCACATTGTCAAAATATGCCATTTACAAAGATATTAAGTGTAAAATAACCAGATCATTTTCCGACTGCCAACAGTACGCGCGTGTCGTTTAGTTTTTTCTTTAAAAACATTAGAAGTTAGTTAAAGGATAAGTGTAAAATGTGAGAAGTGAGTGTCGAAAGAGTGTGAGGTATAAACACTTATATACAGCCAGGCTGTTAAATATCTCGGGTAATTATGACCAGATTCAAACCTGGTCATCTCAAATTTCAGGTAAAAATCAGCTAAGCAGAAGGATATGAATAGCTGTCACGCCTTCTCAAAGTCACTATGGAATTTAACGTCTTAAATGAGCTTAAAATGCGCAACATGATCTGTCGAAGTCATCGGTGTAGTGGTATCAACCGTCCTAGCCCAGACCCTGTATAAACAAAGCTACCTATTGTTACATATAACCACCTAGTATCACACTTCTTAATAAAATAGCCAAACTGCACCAGTCTATTCATTTTCATATTAGTGTAATTTTGTTGAAATAACATTATTTCTTACACGTTTTGTACAATTAGCCCGGAGTCACCAACTTGAGTCTATCAGGGCTGGATTGGCTTTGTGTAGGGGGCGTCAGTGATCTCAAATACGCCTGTAGTCAACTTAGCCATTGAATAGTAACGGGGATAAAGCTTTTAATATCGTTACCACTTATGTTTGTTCTATACATCTATGATAGTATTTGTACAGTGCTCAACAATAACTAAGTTTCAGCGCTTAAGGTGGTGATTTCAATTCACCTAACAACCTATCTTATGATCATTTACTTAAGTTAGTTTTTATAGCGATTAGCATGACTCTACACGGTAAAGTACAATAGCGTAGCATTTCTACTACGTTTATATTATATCGTTTTACTATCGCACTAGAACAGCTTTAACAGGACGTATGCCTTGGGTTACACTTACTCTGTTTTCTTGGCTAATAAACTGGGGTTTTACGCAGACTTGTCGGCGCCAAAACAAAAACACAACCCTTTTCACCCAAAAGATCCATAATTTTCCCTTATTTTGATTGACGTGTTTTATTCGGAAAGCTTTATAGGGTTATATACCTATAGTTTCGTTACAAAGATTTCTATTGTATCTTTTGATTTCAGTTATTTATTTTCCTTTGTTAATTGTCCTGTTATACCTTTCATTATACGTTTTTAATTTTCCAGAATTTATATTATATTTTCATCAATTTATTGTCGGCTTCTTTACAACACAAATGATTTCAGTTATTTATTTTCCTCTGTTAATTGTCCTGTTTTCTTTTTCATTATACCTTAATTTTCCAAAAATTTAAATTATGGTTTTATCAATTTGTTGTCGGATTCTTTATATAACACAAATGATATGGTACTATCAAATCAGGTATACCGGGGAATTAGAGTAAAATTGCAATTATTAATTTTAGTTAATTATTAGTAATTTCACTCTTCCGTGGATATACGGATGAACCACTACTACGTCCGAAATAAACCCATAGCATACATTCGTATCAAATTTGTTTAGTCGCTCACCATAAATACATTATTAAGTTAATTCATGACTTGGTCACTTTATTACGATACTCCTCAATAACGATAATAAAATGTTGTTAATAGACACAAAATATCGATTACAACATTTGATTTATTTTAATTGAATTTCCTTTCTTTTCTTCGTCAATACCACAATCTCTGCTCAGCTGAGTTTGTATTGTTTTCATATAATTTATTGCATGTGCTCCGTTTGAAATGCTCGCTGGAAGGTCGAACAAATCGTGTTTAATTTCGACACATAAAACGTCTAATTTCACCTGGTACTTTTGTTTATGTTTTCTTTGTAAGATTTCTTTTCCTTCCTAAAACCACCCCCGTTGAGTTCTTAACAATAGTTGTAAAATAATAACAAAAACGTTTTAAATTATAACAAAAACGTGTTTGTGTTTTAGTCTTCAATAGTAGAAACATAGTTGCTCACAAATGGATGAATTGGATATCAAAATATAATTTCCTTGAAATTTTGAATTAATAACAATCAATATTGTGTACTTGCTACGTCCATATTCTGCTGATTACCCCACTTTTTAATATTTTAGGCCTACATACAAGAGGGTGATAGAACACCATATAAACCAGATTGAAATTTCAATCTCTTTTGATGCTTAAGATTGAAATCCCAGTCTTTCTTGATTTGTATTTTTTTATGCGTTGAAATCTCAGTCTTTAGTTTTAGTTCTTTAGGCCCTATATTATTTTATCATAGGTAAAATTGAAATTTTAATCTTTCTTGATCTGTAAGACTGAAATTCCAGTCTTTTTTATGCTTTGCAATCTCAGTCTTTCCTTATAGTTTATTTCTTTATATTATTTTATGGGTAAGATTGAAATTTCAGTCTTTCATGATACGTTAGATTGAAATCTCAGTTTTACTCGATACGTAAGATTGAAATCTCAGTTCTTCTTGATGTGTACGTAGGATTGAAATCTCATTATGTTGATACAGATATATAAAATGTACCGGTAGGTCTAAGAAAAATGTAGCTTGACCTAAAAAAAAAGATTTGTCTTTTGAATATTATATCATATGTACGTATAGTATTATTATATACAATTTTGTATTTGTTTAAAAATATATTGTTTCGTATATAAATTTTATATTAAAATTTTACTTAGTAAAATTTTTGGCTCAGTTTATTTGCATAAACGAATACGAAACGAACTTATGTAAATGACATAATAAATTGTTGCTACTCATATTATATAACTAAATATATGACTGGTAGCTACAGACTATTACGTATCAGCTTATGGAAAAGCTAGTTGATAATTTAATCCGATGGTATATGTGAGAAATATTGAACTATGCATTATTATAATTTAAACGATAAAATTCCTCTTAGAAATTCATCACCATTACTTCGAATCATTACCTTGTTGTTCGTTGATGACAACACAGTATCTGTGATTATAGTGACACATTTCTCAAATATCGTACCGATTCTTTCACGTTCGCGCCAAATCGTTCAGATCCGCGCCAAATCGTTCAAATCCGCGCCAAATCTTTCACATTTGTGATTCAATAAATCGCTTTCGGACCAAGCCGTTGGCTGTGTGGCCATTAATACTATATTATCATAGAAATGTCAATCGTAATAACCACGTGTGGCCTGGGGTAATAAAAGTTGGTTTAAGCGAACAAGTTAGAACATTTGAGAATCGCAATGTGTATCTACGTTTTTCTACAACATTATTTCCCGCCATTTTATCGTGTAATATTTCGCCAATTGTTTGCTTGTACGCGCAGCGATGTTCATATTATTACTCAATAATCCTGTTAGTATTTCTATGTTTCGTTTACAAATTCGATCAAACGTTGCGGGTTCCACTTAGGAACTATCAATTTGCACGGTAGTGTAAATCGCTAATATTATTATCAGCTTGGGGACAAGTAGGCCTACGCTGTAAAATGTTTTGCTACATTGTAATAATCAGATTAGGAAGTGGGTCCGATCGTTTAAAGCATTAATTCTCAATGATAAATTAACTTGATGTACTCAACACTATTAAGGCGCGCTGTACACTTTGTCCTCATTGCGCGCAGACGATATTTGCTTATGTCGCTTATTACATTATTGGCGCGTATTTTAACAGCCGACGGCAGCTAACAGTTAACTATTACAAGATATGACGACTAATTTTCAATCAGCTGAACGAATATTTTGAAATGATTTTGTAAGTAAACATTATTGGGATGTTGTGATTCTTATTTAATGTAACATTCGATTGACTTCGGATGTAGACCAATTACGTTGTTTACTTAGACAAAACTTGTCATTTATAATTTTGTAAATAAAAAATGTCCCACGCTCATAATTTGATTTGGGTTGTCTATATTTTTTAATATTACATAACAATAATTAACTAATTTATAAAAAGTGAGAGGCACATCTTTACTTAATAAATGTTATCATTTCATTCATTCATTTTATTTGGTAAAAAATCATTTTCAACAATATACAAGACAATAATACAATAAAACACAATAGTTTGTTTAACAATGAAATAAGTGCAAAACTACTCTAATAAAAAAAAATGATTGTGGATTATGCTCTGTTGAAATGCCTAAAATTAACAAGAAAGAACATTTTTTTTAAATGTTTCATGTTTAAAACAACAATAAAAGGATGAAATAGAAAACAACGTGATACATCGCAAAGGCCTAATTCTAATTATAATATCATTAATTTTGTACGATTATTTTATATTTTTATTCAATTATAAATTTTCGAATATTCCATTGTCTTATTGAATAATTGATATCGCTGTGTACGCGCGCGAGTCTCTCCTGAATTCCGTCTTATTAAAATGCCATTTGCGGACTTCGTCGATCAAATACGTTTCAAATCACCAAGATGAAATATTATTTTAGTTCATGTTTATTAATAAAAATAATTAATGATAATATTAATAATAATAATTGTATGTATACGAATTAGCCTATATTAATAATAATCCTACACAGTCCTACTTATAAATAACGAAATATTATTTATTATAATATAATTATTATTTATTATAATCGTTAATGTATTACCTTATAAAAATAAACGATATAAATTAAACGATATATAGCTGTTAACGAAGTATACAGTAATTACCGTACTGTTCGGCAAATCTTAATAACACACGTGGTATATATTATACTTCTTGTATATTACACGAATGTTACACGCGTGTTACACGCGAGTACACATAAAAAAGTATACAGGAAGTACCATACTGTTCGACAAATCTAAATAACACACGTGGTATATGCCTGTATATTACACTAATGTTACACGCGTGTCACACGCGAGTTACACTTCATAAAACATCCCATCGACACATATCTAATTTACTTTGAATTAGAAGAAAACGGATGATTATTATTTTAGAAAACAGATGCCATGCGTTGGTTGGTGTAATTCTCTTCATATTCCCAACCAAAATCTCTTCGATGTGCTAAATTATGAAAAGCTCTCTCGATTTACACGCGTGTCACACGCGAGTTACACATCATAAAACATCCCATCGACACATATAATTTACTTTGAATTAGAAGAAAACGGATATGATTATTACTTTAGAAAACAGATGCCATGCATTGGTTGGTGTAATCTCTCTTCATTTTCTAAACCAAAGTCGCTTCGATTTGTTACAATATGAAAAGCTCTCTCGATTTCGAAGTGAGGTGTTAACACGAATGTTGCAGGCGACTCTTTGGCGACGTTGCCAAAATCTCGGCGACAATTTACACAAAATGTGCGTTATTCATATCGAATTATTGTAAATACTACCGATATAAGAACACCGTTGATAATGTCTACATCCAGATTGAGAATCTCATTTATAAGAAGATTGTCCAGAATTAAGTTGCTGTTTATTTTCTTGACCATTCACCTTTTGAATCGATGGCGTTCACATGATGTGATGTGGTGTGGTAAAGTAAAACAAAAAATAAAATATTACGTAATTAAACAAAAGGAAAACAAAAAGATAACTTAAAGTAAAAATAAAATACAATAGTTGTTCAAACAAATCATAGTTTTAAAATATTTACGAAATTAATTTGACAAAATAATAATAATACCGATATATCTATTTAAAATTCTTTAATGGTTTCTTCCATGCCGAGACAAAACACATGACTTTGAATTTACGTTTGTGTATTAGATTGGGCCTCTGAAGTAGATTTAATAAATTTACATATTTTATATATTTCGATTTACCCGATTTCGTTATTGACAGATTTTCTATTTCTGTTTTTAATAATCATCATTTATTAATTTTAAAAATAATGATGATTATAAGAAGTGAGAAATAGTGAAGAGATGCTGGATAGACCAAGATGAAGAAAGACGCTAGCACCACTTACAGGCGAAAGAAAGCCTACCTAGGAGATGAAGATTGAATGAATGAATGATTATTAAAAACAACATACATCTGTCTTATAATAATATTATATATTAATTTAACGAAACGAAACCTATGTTTTTTTCTAAACTATTGAACATCAAATGCTTCCTCCAATCTCCCCTTTCCCATTCGTTCTTTATTATCATTTAAAATAAAAATCTTATTATATTGACTTAGTACCGCAATATCGAAAAACATTAAAAACGATTTATTTACACCAAAATATAAATGTGAATATCCAAAATGTAGTTGTAAATATTGGTCTGCGGAGATTTGATTGTAAATTCATCTAGACACGGAATAATGTCTAAAGTCATAAAAGCATCGTTAGGTCTATAACCAATTCAACTCGAGTAGTAACAGAATAATTATATTCGTTTATTCATAGGCGATAATGATCTGCCTTTATTATTATCTATCGTGTATTTTTGTTTATAAAATATCTGTATTTTGTACTAAATTTAAACAGACGTTTTTTATTTATTGTTATTATTATTTTATACTCATCCAATTACAAGACAGACAAACTATTTTATAATTTATAATTATTAGTTTTATTTATATGATGTTATATTTTTTTATGGATACTAATTTTATAAAATTTCGATGTGATTTCGTTTCGGTAAACTTAGATTTTAATTTAAGTTCGTGTATAAGTAATATTTTAGTTTTCGTATGCACAATAAACATGATGGATAAATTCAAATTTTGCATACAATTAAAATGTGAATAGATAGATGAATTGAGATATCGTATAAAATTCGAGTATTACTTATTATTAGGACTGTTAAGCGTGGTTCCCACTGGCCACACAACACAAGGACGTAACGCAACGCAAGTGAATTGACCAATCACAAGCGATGGCTTATTCGCTTGTGATTGCTAACTGTCTATAACTTCGCTTGTCATTGGTTAAAACGCTTGCGTTGCGTTTACGTCCTTGCGTTACGTTCTAGTGGGAACCAAGCTTTAGATACATATTTGTAGCTAACGAATTAAATATAAACTCACTCCCAGTGATATTATTGGAAAAATGAATAAGCATAATAAAGGAAAACAAATTGTTATTTTATAAGAAGAATATTATTTTAATTTGAGACATTGTTTATTTACCATGGGTTTCAAATTGAGGGCGTGTGGCGCAGTGTGTTGGACGTTGGACTACCGATCGTCAGACCTAGGTTCGAATCCAACTCTCGCCGCATTGCTTGTATCCGTAGGCAAGATACTTTACTTACGTTGCCTCTCTCCACCCAGGTGTATAAATGGGTACCCAGTTAGATCTAGACACAACTTTGCGCTGGTTACCGGCTGCATTATGGGAGTATGTTTCCATACGTGTTTGATCCCAAAAAAAAATACTGGGGTAATAATCCTTGTAAAGCGCCCTTGAGCATGATTACTCATGAAAAGGGCGCTATATAAATGTGGTATTATTATTATTATTATTAAATGCACATATTAGATTTAAAAAAATTTTTTTTAAACAAACGATCAGCCTACATGTTTGATTGAACACTGATTTAAGTTTATTAACTTATTAATCAAGTGAATTAAGCTTACAATCTTACCAGGAAAGAGTGAATTTTTACTCTTCTGTAATCTTAACAATGATTTCATTGTGTCAATCTTTTGTTATTACCGTATCAAATTGTCACCTGCATTCGTCAAAATACAGTCCCTAAACAAGTAGGTTACCACAGTACTATATTTATCGCATTAGTAAAGTCAACGTTGACTTCAATGAATAACAAAAAAATAAATGTGTTTTAGCCATACACCCGACGTGCGCGTAAACGAGCCAACCCGTTGAAACACACACCCCGATGGTTTCGCCTCGTCAACAGTCGGTCTAAACGGTCGAAGTGTCAACTCTAGCGATGTACTTAACACTCCAATGTACGCCTCTACACTGCTCTGTTTTCACGTTGATTGTTTGGGGAGTAGATGGGGTTTTTGTGATATTTCTCACTGACATCACACCCGTTAGCTAGTCTACATGTGATAAATAGTTAATACATAGTGTTGAAATTGTCATACTTATTTAGTATAAGCATTAACTCTGAAATCAGAAGCGTAAATGGTGCATTAGTCAGCGATTTGATCTCCTTTTGTGAATCATATAAGAGAAAATAATGGACGAGGAATTTGTCTTACCACTTACCGTTATATTTAGATTACCTATTTTTTTTATAATCGTTTACCAAAACTCAAATGACATTTTGGAAAAAGATGATCCTAGTTTCATTCAAGTTTCAGTCAACATTTATTTAGAAAGAAGTAAAAGAAGCATACGTTTACAATAACTTATATGGTAATTAAGTAAGAACTGTTTCTGGGATTATTTTCTAGTTAGACCTTATATTATGATAAATTTAGCTGATTTTTAACACCTGGTTCCTTTACTAATTTTTTTTTTTGCGTGTTCGACGTATTTATATTTTGTTGTATTCTTAATTTAACGAAACGAATCTAGAATTTATACGCATGCGTTGTAAACTATTTTACCGATATTTTACGCGCGCGTAAAACGTACGGTATAAATAACGCTGACTTATAGTTATACTGTACTCGTAATCCGTCATAAAATGTAGGACGCGTACGTTTGTGTATAAAGGTTTTTATTATATTTCCATGGTTTGTGTATGTAGGTTTAGTATATCGACATGAAGGGAGAATTAGGGTACGGTACCTAGATTCAAATATCGTGATGTTCAATCGGTTTTTATAACTGAACTATTTATTGCAACAGTTATCGATCAATTTAAACAATAAAACTGCTTCATCTTCTGTAATCCACTTTGAATTGTACGATGATTAAATGAAGCGGAAGGGTTGTTTCAATCACGGTAGGCCTCATATGGTCTATTCACATACAGTGGCATAAAGCACCCACATTGATTGTTAGATATTTCCCACGCAAAACTCTATGCTATCGACGCCTCCACATGGCCACTATTGATTGTGTGTAAACATCCACCCTGTAAATCGACTACACAAACACATGGGCATGTTCTCTTGTGTGCTCATACGGCTTTAAAACAATGCGGTTGTATCACCAGTAAATATAAACTATAACATTTATATCTTTATGAAAGCACTGTGTTGTTTGTAGATCGCTCAAACAATAGGTTGTTGATTGATATTATTTTGAAGTGATTTAAACGAATATGTAACTGTTTGTTATCAGGGATAATGATCGTGTATACTTGTTGATGAATCTAATGTGTTATATTATCGAATCAGCCGTGTTTCATTTGTCTTCTCGTGTTGACAGTAGTCCGATCAAACCTTGTTTGTTAAATCTTAATCCACCTATTATCTTCATCAATTTTAAATACTCCTTTAGCACCTCATACTTCCCTGTTTAGCATTTTTGTTGTTGTTTGTTTGTGTGTGGTTTTGTTATCATTGGTTTCGTCAAATACATTATGACAATTTACGCCATCATATTATACTTATAGGCCTATAACACAATTCAACAATGTTAATATACCGTAGTAAATACGGATAATACAATATAATTGAAATACGATTGATTACTATTTAGTTAGTAGGATGAAACACGAGCGAAGATGACATAAAAAGCAAGGAAAACACTACATGAAACTACATGTGAATAAAAGTAGAATCGAATGTATGATTACCAGTAAAATGTATTTAGTATTGTATGCTTAATCAACACCATAACATTGATCTCGACGTTAAAAAAAAAACAATCTTAACCCTAGACCTACTTAACCAATAAGCAGTGCACTTTACTACCGTATCATGTGTTTCGGAACTTTTAAGGTATATCGGGTAACTAAAATTGAAATACATAACTCACGATTATGATCTATAAAAGGATAGAAGCCCGTACTTAATCGATTTCAACCAATGGTGGAACGCGTGCAGCGCGTTGCTAACTGGACGCGGACACCAGGGTAACGATTGTTACCCAATCAGCGTTCCAGTTGTCAGCGCTTAAACAATGAACGCGATTTCCGAATCATTAAATAGCAATACAGCGATTTATATACGTATGGGAGTGTAAGTAGTTAAACCCGATCAACATTGAAATTGTATATCGTTATACGTGTGTTAAATATTAATATCACAGACAAAAATTAGTAAATCAAACCAATGTAACTTAGAATGAAAGTTGGTTGTCTGCACCTGCGCATCATTAAAAGAACTGTTGATCATGGACGATACTAAAACAGTGTACCATGCATCCTAAAGTAGGCCTATTTGTAATGGAAATTAACAAATTTGAAATGAATAGATAAAGTGGATCTTTGATAAATTTCGTTTTACATTCTGTCAGGTAAACAGTTACATTTTTTAGACATTTGAATTTTGCTTACGCGTATTATTCCAATATTAGCCAATCAGAAACCCGCATTTTTTGCGTTGCGTGTGCGTATTATATTGCGTACAATTATTAGCCAATTGCATTTATTTCCTTAGAATTTGTCTATGTAGGCTACCCAGGTAGATGGGTCAAAGCATCTTGATCAGCAAACTGTATTTTATGTAAGTTAGCAGAAGTCTTTAAAGTCATACCGTAGCCATTACCAAAAGAGATATAAAACCAGTGTTGCTCAACAACATAACACTAGTATATGCAAAGTATACAATATACTTCATTAATGGACTAACTAATTAGGCATGAAATTACCATTATCAGAAACAAAGTAGAGAAGATAAAAACATCAACTACATCGCAACTTCAAACGCCAACTCTGTCTCCACAATCTTCCATAATAATAATACATTCGTATTATAATTGTCATTGTTTTTTTTCTCGAAGAAATTTTATGTAAAGGGTAATAAGACACATTAAAATTGTGCAGTGTGTTTCTGCCTCATAGAGCACATAATGCAGACTTCTTTTGATAATGTTGATAATTATGATGAAGACTCTCAAACAAAAGCATTATCAAAATCGTCTGCTTCATTAAGAAATGTTTTTCTTTTAACTACGGTATATCGTCCTACAGAAAGTGTCATGCTTATTTAGAGAACATTCGAAAATTATCACCTCAAAATGCTATTATAAAATAATTCACAATTCCAAACATGAATTCATATTTGGGGAAATAAATATTAATAATAGATTGTATGATTATGCTATTTAATTTTGTTATTGAAAAATAATCGAGTGTTAAATAGAACGCTATGTTGTGAGGAGATGAACGTAAGGAATGCATATCAATTTCATTGAATCAGACGATGAAATATTTACGACGCGCAGTAACATTCCCGCCAATATGAAAAATTGATTATTACAATTTTGTAGCGATCTTAATCAAAATTACGTCACTCTCGATTTGAAAAAGAAAAATCAAAATTGTTAGAAAATATAACTACGTATAAATTCTGTAACAATCAAAATAAATTATAACTAAAATAGTTTGTTGGACGAGGCTGTGAGGCAGACTATTGTGGTCGCATAGATTTTTTAACCATCTTTATGCTCGGATGGTTTTCTAGCGAGGCGGAACCGAGGCAAACGCAATTTATCTTCTAATTTTGCCATATTGCAATTCGCAAACAGACGCTTTGGCGCAATTGCAAAGTCCTCTGAGACCCATCTTAAGACATGGTTTGCATAGCAAGTTATCAACATCTCTTTTTGACGTCTTTCTATGGATTCTTTATTCCCATTTATCATGCATTTTCATAATTTTCAAAATATTGTAACCGAGATGAAGTCAATAAAATGTTCATTCACCAGGCATATTATTTTCATAAATCTTCAATCAGTTTCACGGTAATCCAACAAAATGAATTTACGACGTAACAACAACAGAGCCAGCAATCACCGTTGTGTACTACTCCAGTCTCAGTGGTCGTATCGTATACGCTAATAATTACCACCGATAGAATTATATTAATAAACAAACCAATAGACTGGACAAATGCTTTCGGAAATTGAATTTTTATTGCAGTGATTTGAAAATTGCTATACATTCAATAAGCATCAATGATATAGTGCTTTCGATTTGCAAGAAAATATGTATTTTTGAAAACTTACAATTAATGTATATGTAAATAATAATAAAACTTAAAATTACTTGTTTAAGTTTCAGTAAATAATAATAAAATATAAACAAATAAAAATCGTTTCACAATACATAAATGTCGTCATTAATGAATATCTGTTTGAATAGATTGTTCTAGCATGTCGTCTAAAGCTCTGTCTACACTATCAAACTAGTTTGACAAAAATTGTGACGTGCCCAAAATATGGTAGTGATATGCCCAAATATGGTAGTGATATGACAATCATCATTTCCATATATGGGCACATCACATATTTTTCACACATCACATAAAGTTTGATTGTTTTGACAGAGCTTAAGATTGAACTACGTTAAAAAATAAATTTGATTTAAAAGCTTTAAAAGAAAACATAACATAACACAATTTATATTTTATTATTTCTAGATTTTGGAAATTGTGTACATTTTCCCCTAAGTATTTGCTATTTAGTTGTGATATTTTATCAGGAATTTATTTAACTGGCTGTTTAATCTTGCGATACTTGATGATTTGATTATAATCTAATTTGATAAAGATATTGATTATGTTTAACTTTCAAAAGAACTACATCTTTCGACAAACGCTCGCATTACTTGATGTTTTATCGAATCATCGTTTCGGGTTCATTTCAAGCGGAAGATAAAAATTAAATTTCGAATCAAGGAGCATTATTTAAATGGTACAGAAGCTTGGTGTTTGAATTGCTTGCTTACTATTCCCAGTGTATTGGGTTCATGTCCTTACATGGGTCATACCAGAATATTCTTATGTCCGCACGAATCATACATGTCATGTGTTTATTAACGCGTTTTAATACCAATATTTGCGTTTTTACCTGTGTTTGGCTGACGCGTTTTAATACCAATATTTGCGTTTTTACTTGTCCCTTGCTGACGCGTTTTACCGACATCCTTTTACCTTCGTAAAATCAATTCTGACGCTTTTAATGGGGACAGTAAATAATGTGTTTTGTATATCCTATTTGGTTCTTGCGATTGAAGTTAAGTATCATTTAAAGTGACAAAGTTTTGCGTCTTTCATTTTTAAACGTTTATTTATGAGAAATATTTATTCCATTACCTCCTTATCGAAGTAAAAATCTGCAAAACGATAATTGTAACACTAAAAGTTAAATAACGTGTCAACGTTGATGAGTTATGAGAAATAAATAAACGTTTATTTCAATTTTTAAAACGCAATGTTAACCTTGATACATCCAATAAAAATCAATCATTTTTTACTGATTTCTATTCTACGAATATGAGGTTTTTATGCGAGGAAAATGTAATAACACATTCACAAATTATATTTAATTTTCCTCAAGAAAAATGTTGTTTATTTTGTTAGTTTAAGGTCATAAATGTATATTATGTATTTATAATATTAAAATAATATTCGAAAAATTCAAATGAATGTTGCATGATTGACAAATTTTAATTAAATTCGTGCGAGTCTGATAATTGAAATTGATTTTAAAAATAAAATAATAAAAATGAATGTGCTCCTTCAGCATTTGGATGGCTGCAGATAGTATCTTTGTTAGTATCTGAATAGCTGTTAAAGAAATAATAGTGTCGTGTGTTGCGTGATGGCTGATTGCAAACAAAATAATAGGCCTAGACACAACATCTTGTTTCTCATCAAACAAAATAAAGACAATTAAGAGATATTTGGTAGTCTTAATTCTTAACTTCAAGTTAAGACAATGCACCTCTACACAATGCAGTGGTATTGGCAAAATCAAATAAATTTTGCTCAATAGTTAAAAAGTTATCTCTTCTTGTAAAGAAATACTTTTTTGACCGTTTGAGTTTACTGTGAAATGTATTTGTTATTATTTAACATAACATTTTATAAATTACCTTTAGATTTACTAAATTGTGTTTCAAGTTTTATCCAAGGAAACTCATTCAATAATATTTATCTTTTAAATTATCTTTAGTTTAGTAAGATTTACTGAAATGTGTTTCAATTTTTATCCATAGAAAGTTATTCCATATTTTATCTTTTTTTCACAGACGAATGTTTCCAACTTTTCGAGTGAGTATTACGGGTATGGATCCACACGCTAAATACATACTTCTAATGGATATCGTACCTGTAGACGATACCAGGTACAAATACCACAATTCTGAGTGGGTAGTTACTGGTAAAGCTGAGCCACACATGCCAGGGAGACTCTACATCCACCCGGACTCACCAGCTACTGGTGCTGTCTGGATGAAACAAGTGGTTGCTTTCAGTAAGATGAAACTCACCAATAATAACTTGGACCAACATGGACATGTAAGTTTATTATTTTTAGTTCTTCTTCCATATTTGGCTTGCTTTTTGCTATTTCTGGCTTACTACACGGAAAAGGTAGTTTTAGTGAATATATTATTTTTTACATGACAAAAATACTTTAAAGTAAAGAAAGTAAAGCGGAGTGGAGTGGATGAGGCAATCATGTGCTACGAGAGTTTTCTAATAATAGAAAAAAAAAATAGACATGAGTGTAGATGTACTGTAACTACTATTTGCTTCTTCATCAAATCTAAGTAGCCACTAGCTACAATAATTAGGCTATACCGCACGTTTCTACTTAAATATGCATATGAAAGTTTCATCATTCGTTTTCAAACTCCCTTGATCATAAGATATATAATTGTCAAATTACGTTCATTCAAATCTAATTATTGTCATGAAATATCCCAATATTACCAATACCATGCTCATCAATGTATATACATTTCATAAACTTAAACTAAGTTCCCGAAATCAATTCGATTTCTCCAATATCGTGCAAAGTTTAAGATATTGTCGTCAAACTACATGGCAACTGATTTCCCCAGACGACAGACCAGTCACAATTCCCGCCAATTTTCTCCCCTCACCAAATCGAAGTGGAACAGATTAAATGTTGGAAGACCGTGTGCTTATCCAGCTGCCACTAGTAGCAGAACCCAGAAAGATTTACATCGAATGCAAGTGTTTGTCTATTAATTGAAGAATTAAAATCTCCCTTCTGCATGGTAATCAGAACCCGGATGACTGACTTCAAAGACACCGATGCGGATTGATATCGAATATGTAATTGATGCTCTTCAAGTAAGCTAACGATCTATTTTTACAGGGGACTTTAAGAAGAGGCTGTCCAGCAGACAATCAATATCTTATCGTACAACCTTGAGTTAACACATTCAAAACGTAGATTTCCAAATTAATTTCAATTTTTTATTCAATAAAAATTCACCAGGACAGGAAGTAATGAAAAACGAAATTCAATTAAACAACCCATGAATACTAATCTGAAATTAATACATTAAAAATCATTTCGAATTTTTTTGATGAATAAAAACTGATGATATCGTAACATAAAGATGTTTGACATTAGGAAAATTAACATAGTTGTTAACCAAACGTAAATATTGAAATTATTTTTTAATTGGAAATGTGGAACCTGACGCGTTTAGAGAAATAACCTTCAATTTATATGTGTTTAAAAAAGGGATACATTGTTTCAATTTGTGCTCTGCAAGAACCAAACATATTGCTTAAACTTATTAATTGTTAAATACCTAAGTTCATTAAGTATCCTAAAATTAATTGCATTAATCTCCTTGTTACAAGACACTCATTCAAGCACACATAATTTAATCTGTGAAAGTAAATCTCCCAGTTCATGTTTTCCTATTGATTGTCTTGTTTTGTGCAACGGGCCTCGGGCATGCGCACAGTTCACTTCAAATCTCAATTACCTTTAACATTGTTTATATTGACTATTTTCAATTGATTAGTGAGTTGATCTTTGTTTTCTCAATTTAAAGATTACTTGCAAATCCTGTTAAGATCAACTTCAAGTTATTGTTCAATGCAAGCTGACATCACTATCCTGATTTCTATGAAAATGTGTTCACGAACAAATTGAAAGGCACTCCTTTATAAATCATCAGTTCAAATTTATAATAAACTATGATATAATTATTTTAATATTTAAAAACACAGATTAAGAAATCATTACACTTTATTTATACTACATTATGATATATTTCTTTATAGGCCTCCTAGTGTACCGAATGCTGTTAACATTTCAATTTTTAAAAACTCAAATTAAGAAAGAAAACATTACAATTGATTAAAAATACACTATGATATATTTTGTTATTTATAGACCTGTACCGTAAAATGTGTAACATTTCAATTTTTTAAAGCAAGATAAAGATATAAGAAACTGTATTTGTCTTTGTAAAGAAAAAAAGAAATGTCGGTTGTCAGCAAATCCGATTAAAAATATACGTATACATAAACGGACTAAAAAATGACAAAAAAGTGTAAAAGTCTTAGAAACAGTAACATTTAAAAAATCAAATTAAGAAAGGAAACATTCAAAACAAGAAGTTGTTTTTAAATTAAATTTTATTTTTTTAAAGAAAACAAAGACATTTACTCGTCATCACCTTGCCATCTTCCACATTTAACGTCAGTTAATGTTTGAAAGATCTCATTTATACAATTTATACTTCTCATTTTTTGGTAGATATTTTTTGATGAATATACAATACTGTAAGAGAAAAATATTGGCCTAAAAAATAAGATTTTAAACTAATTAAAATCACACCCCATCCCCCGCTGTCGAGTTTGTTTCAGGTAGTTTTTTTATTCTAATCTGAGTCCCGGGAAATATTTGTGTGCGCCCGAGCTCATCATGAACGCGCGCGATGTCGACAAAAACCCCGGAGACGTATTGTCGACAGCAAGATTTCATGTTGCTTTAAATGAGCCTTGAAAAAAACAAAATAGTATCAGAGTTATTTCCCATAAAAATCATAAAGTAGGAAATTGCCTTTTCAATCTAATCCTCAGAGCAATACTAAACTCGTAAATCACAACTATTAAAATTACCTAAAAGAATAAATCGTCGTAAAATTGAATTAATAATTTGAGATGTAATGAGGAAAAAATGGGATAGCAGAACTGGTAATGTTCTTTAGAAGCATGTGCCTTGCAAAATTGATTATGAAATCCGTGATAAGTTCAAAAATTATTCCTCTATCAAGATTCTGTCAGTTACAAATGAGTAGTGAATCTTTCATGATTGTATTCAATTCGAAAACGTCAGATTCTGTATTACTTAGACTGATAGATTGAGGAAAAAATGCGATGCAATCACAGAACCAGATGCGTCCAGCCGAGAGCTTAGAAATCTCGCACGTGCTTTACGTAGCGCGCGTCCCATAGGGCCGATTTACTCGATATAAAAAGTAATTAACGGTAACGTATTCTAAACCATGTTATAGAAATCACAACCTGGGTGTTTTAACCTGATCCGAGAGGTGTTCAATTTCTGTTTTAGGTAGTGCAGGGCGGTCCGCAAGGATTGCTCATTTTGCCAAATTTTGTTAAATCAATTAATAGCTATCATTAACCGATATAGAATTTAATTTAGTCTTTCAAGCAAGAAATTGGCATTTAAGTTAGAACATTCATCATGATGTTTTCGTTGAATTAATGCAAAGATTATTCTCGACGACGAAACTAGAATCGTCCTATAATATCATAAGTATCTCTTTTCTCGTTCACTAATATACTCTTACACTGCTAAAGCTCTGTCTACACTTATCAAACTTTATGTGACAAAAATGTGATGTGCCCAAATATAGACATGATGATGTCATATTACTGTACTGCCATAGTTGTGGGCATATCACTACCATATTTGAACACATAATGCTAAGTACTTCCTCCAATCAATGACCACTGCCATCATGGGGATTGGTGGTGGGATGGGAGGGGGTTTGGGAAGGGGCCAGGTACATTAGCAGTTTAATTTGTTTTTTTTTGTCTACATTGATGGCAGGCCTACATGTTTGTGATCATCACGCACAATTTTAGGGGGATTGGAAATTGTTATTGCAAGAGAATTAGAAATTCATTTGGTCCTTAATTGGAAGCAATTTTTTTTTTGTTAAGGGAGATTAATAATTGCTAATATATTAGTATCGCTGTCTTACTTTATACTTATTACAACTATTTCCGATACTAAGAAATTCAGTTCCTACCTAATGTACTATTGATTGGTATAATGAAAGGGGCTTGTACATCTGACATTCAATTAAAGCTTGTAAATATTTTAGACTTGGATGAATTTCTTTTGAAGTTGTTATTTTTCTGCTGTTACATAAAGAGTCGCTATCTTTGTTGACAACAATGACTTTACGTTCCAAAGGATAAGTTAAGTCCGGCGGCACGATTCTGAAGTGTTCTCAGTTGGATGTCTTTTTTATATTGTTTTCGTATTAATTCCACAGTTTTGGTTAAAAATGAATAAAACGATAAACTTTTATCTGTATTATGCCCTAGAAATGCGGTTTGTTCGTTGTTGTTTCGTAAGCTTTTTTGACGAATTTCACGCGAAGTTAATTTGATGTATTTGTACTGTAAACATTGTAGGACCGAAAACCACCATATCCTCAAAATACATTCTGGTATTCACTTACGCCTAGTATTTCTTATTTTATAAATTTTAGAGTTTGCAAAAGCATATGTAACGAATCTTTTATTCTTTTTTTAAACAACACGTTTATTTACAGTACCTTTTCTAGGCCTAAAAAAAGTAGCCACACTTCTTCTAAACATATACATTTGTATGTTAAAGTCAAAATTTCTTTTCTATTAAAAACAAACATTTCTTTTAAACTCAATTTCTTTCACATCATAAGGCCAGGTGGCAACGGGCCAAAACAAGTTGTGAGTAAATAATGAGGGCGGGCTATCCAATTCCAAGGGACATTTAACCACTTTTCATCGGTTTGAATTTTGAACGCCATGGACTTTAATCGTTCTGATTCTCATATCCTGGAACTATACTAATACAAGCTAGCTTTGTAAAAGATCGAATAGATCACTACAAGCTTTAAATGAGTCTGATTTCACTTTATCCAAGTATTGTATTAGTCTATGATAATAAAATCGCTGTAACCTACCACCAAATCATTAGCATGATTAACGACCGTGCCATATATCTCCTAGATTCGCTCTAATTAGGCCAATGTCCAATACGTTATCAAACGCATTTTTAGTCTAAAACTGTCTATCAAATAATTTAATAATCTACATAAATTGAGAGCATTTTGAATGTATAAAAATGTATAATTGACCGACATCATTGATTAATGATGACATTGATAATGTTTACCAAGTTCCAACGCATCATTAAACAACTTTTGTCTTTTATGGGACAATTTGACGTAAATATTACGTTTTTAGATGTAAATTTTGTTTAATTAACCCGGCCGTTGAGTGTCAATGCAATAAAGGCTGACACAATTCGATGGGTGAATTCGTGGGGTAATTACATCCGTAAAGATTATACCCAATTTCTAATAACATTTATTATTTTAATTGTTTTATATTTAATGATTAATAGTCTGAATGTGTTAAAGGTTATACTCATATACTGGTATTTTATCCATTCATCAGTCGTAAACTATTTATCGCACTCATTTTCTATTATTCATCAATATTGTGTTATCTATCATATTATACTATATTTTGTGTGTACAAGGCGACAAACCCGGTCGTTAATGTTAAAATGTGAAACTTAAACCATGCTTTAGTTTGATAGTTTTAATTTAAACAAAAGGAATATAAATTTTAAAACAATTTTAATAGATTGTTAGATAATAATATAAAATATTATTTTCTTCAGATCATCTTAAACTCCATGCACAAGTATCAGCCTCGTTTTCACGTCGTGCAAGCTAATGACGTATTTAGCTTGCGTTGGAATTCTTTCTCAACTTACGCATTTCCTGAAACAACGTTTATTGCTGTCACAGCGTACCAAAATGAAAAGGTAAATAACTTCAACCGTTCATTATAATTCATTGATTTTATTTTCAGTTATATATACAGCACAATGCTGTAATTAACGAAACGATAATTATAGTCGTCGGGCACGATCTAGTATATATTACGTCATTGTGTTTTAAAATTTGGAGTTAAGCTATTTATAATGGACATGACGACCGGACAAAAAAAACCCAAGTAGTACCGAGGACTTATGGAATCAAGCACCACCGGTATATACACATACAAGCCTCTTTTAGACTACTAGTTATTGTCTTGTTTAGTATTTTCCTGTCATTTGTTGTCTGTAAATTAGATCCCAGCTTAAGTATTATACGTATGAAACGTCAATAATGAAAAGCAACCGTTAACTATTGATGTATGGATAAGTACGTATTCTGTTCGTGAATAAAGATTTACAACTACTAAACGTTGGTGGCGCTATTCTGGGTTGACAACACCGATCCCCAGATATTAAGTTACTACTGTATAATACATTACCTTGTCAATAAACCAGTTTGCATTTTGTCTTTTTAGCATAGCTTTATAGAACACTTTACATCTTTTACGTTTATTTACGTTAATCAATTTATACAACACGAAGCTCAAGTTTACTGGCAAAGTGTATGCATATTTAATGTGCTTTCACACACGTGCGAAAATTAATTTCGTTGCACAACTGACACGTTTTATTTATTTATTTATTACTGATAAATGTAGGCTGCAGTTTAAGGTCCGGGGAGTTCCAATCAAATTAATAATTAACAATTACACGTCTATGTTAATATATCTGTTCAAATATTATCAACTAGGCCTTAAATATACTACGAAATTACATTAGAAATGTAGAATAAAAAGTGAAATGGTGACATGAAATCTATTTATGATCAGAGCACTAACATTAGTACTATTTTTTGTGGACCATTGCCTATATATTCAATTTTTTTTTAAATTCAAAAATATTTTATGATTAAATAACATTATTAACCAATTTAATTTTGTATACAACGTTGTAGGAAAGACTTTAATAATGAATTGGTTTGTGGACCATTGCCTAGTATATATTCATTACAGAAGCATCGTGAAATAAGGTTTATTTGCTAAAAATCACCGATGAATAAATTCTTAACAGATTAGGCCTACATGAACAGTTTGTGAAATATTTTGATTCGATATGTCTGCTTAAACGTTGTTTTTCTTTAGTAAATTGACTTACCATGGTTGTCTCCAGGTCTTGAAAACAGATAGTATCTGCTGGTCTTCAGCAGTCATTTCCATGGATTAGACTATTTGTCTTCTTTAGCTTTCTTTCCTTTACGTTTATTTCGTTTATTTAAGAAATTCTCCACACATATAAAACATATATAGGCCTAATAATAATAAAAATCTAAATATATTTTCCCAGTTAAAAAATATATTCCAATATATTGCTAATGATAGTAATAGCAGTGGTAAATGCAAGTATGTTCATTGAAATAGATTTGAAAAGAAACAAAAAAATGCGTGAGAATTATATTATGTAGACCTATGAGTTGTATTGTTTCTTCTCATTTCTAATTAAAATTAAATATAATACATCATTAAAGACCGTGGGATTATTTAAATTCCTTGTTCTTTTAATACATCAATTATTTAAAAATAGTACTTTATTGTTACAATAGATCTTTAATAGTCAATCAATGTAAACGTAGGTAATTAACAACACTTTAATTAATATTAGCTTCGTATATTCTGAGAAAACAATGTCACAATGGCTTAGCCATAGGGAATTCGAGGACTAATAGACAATTTTAGAACACTCATTAAGGGTCCGTAATAATTGTGTAGAGTTTCACAAGTCCGAAGGCTGCTGAAGACAGCACCGACCTCTAAACATTCATTTGTTGATATTCTATTCACATCAATTTGAATATAATATAATTAATTTTGTTTTTTTTATATTATTTATTTTAGTTGTCATTTGATATGATTCACTCGAGTAGATACTTTAGTAATTTATAATTTAGGCCTACTGGTGTTATTATTAGCCCTTATAAAACCTAAACAGATTTCTTTAAAAAAAATGATCTAATTCAGCCCTGTAAACTTTTGATTATTTTTTAATATTCCGAATGTGAATAGTCTATTATATAGGTCTTAACAATTAACACTTGCATATATGCCTACGTGTTATTAGTGTTGTTTCTTGTTTAGGGTATGAATATATAATATATAAAGTACTATGAAGTAACGAATTTTTATTTTTGATATAATGAATCTTAATCTATGTATATATGATTATTTTATATGTTATTGCTTTGGCCACATTATACTGTATTTGTATGGTAATATATTATATTTTTTAACTCTTTGATGACATTGTACAATTAATATTAATAATGTTAATATTTAAAAATACACACTTTGTAAAATAGTTTACAAATCACTACACATTACATTTACTAAATTAATTTATAATAATACAGATAACACAGTTGAAAATTGATCATAATCCATTTGCAAAAGGCTTTCGTGACAACGGAATGGCGAGAAGGTAAGATCATATCTCTTTTATCCTAGCCGACAATTCATAATTTTCTTATCATTCAACTTGTATAATTTCTAGCGTCGGGTGCTGAATTCGTTTAGTGCGTTTACCCAATAGGCGACGACGCGTTGAATCCAACACTTCAGGCCTAGTGCGGTACAGGAGTAAAATCCGCCTAGAATAGTTAATATAAATTAACGAATTTATCAAGTTTGACGATAGATTGGTATTATTTTTTAGCCTAATAGACAGTTGAGTATTAATAGTGACCGTAAATTACATAGTCCAAGGTTTAATGTAATGCATTTCTGGTGAACGAAGTATATAAAACATTGAAACCGGTCTATGTCTATGGAACGCTCGTAACCACACGGAAAACAGTACGTCATACCTTGTGTTTAAATTATTAATTAACTGGCGTATACATAATGAGTTGTTTTATTCTTAGTTGTATTTATCAAATATAATTCAATGCAAAATTACCGTACACATTTTGTATGAATTAATAACATTGTTAAACAATTTTGATGTTGGTATAAACATACGAGTATAGACTATACTGATACTGCTTAAACTTCAAAACAAATTCAAACACGGATATTATACACTGTATATTGATTTCTAACTTTGTCGCTGGTATCGTAACAAGAGTGACGTAATTATGCTGCTAATAATACTGATTATTAACAGGACGTTGGAGGAGAAACTTAAACACGAGTATAATACTGCTTAAACTTAGAAAAATCAAACACGTACATCATATTCATTCATTTATTCATTCAATATTTTATTTCGGAAACTCTGGTCCATAGAAAGTAAAAAAATTACATATAAATTAAATAAAATAAACAAGATTAATTAGACCTATATACTGTATAATTATTAATTTCCGTTGGTATCGTAACTGTGACGTAATTATATTGTTCTGATTATAAATATTTTTTTATTAAGCAGAACATTATAAAACGTACAAAACCGCTGACAGCAATGTTCTCAGTGAAAGATTATAAAACGAGAAACAATCCATTTTTAATCGACAGTAATTATAAATATAATGACGTTGTGTTCTTTTTTTTTAGGGAGTCACGATTAGCGATGAAACGTTCAGCATCCATTACTGACAGCGGTGACGAATCAAAAGGTAACTAACTAACATCAATTTATCTTTGAAATACTCAAGCTGAAGCTATCTAATCGTCTTTGTATTAGCTTCGTGTTTTGTACGCCATTCACTCGGGGCAATTATGCATATTCTAGGCATGCTTCAACGGGTGTGAAGCTACCGTGAAATAAAATCACTCAGCGCTAGCGTTTTCTAAGCCTTCCTTCTCTCTAGTGACTATTTTCTTGTAAGTTTTAGTAGTCTTTATCAACCTTTACTCGTTGACAGATAACATATTCAATCTAGCCCATATGTATATGATATTTATCTTTGTGTAGTTGACATGACAAGATATTTATATGTACAATAATATATATACTGTAATAATATATCCATAATAATAAATTCGTTCATGATATTAAATTATTAATATTATATATTCAGGCAAAAAAAAACCATTTTACAAAATATAATACAAATCAACAAATTAAATAATATGGTATGCAGTAACTGTGTTCATTTATTTCTAAATAATTTTATTTAATTTGTTTTTATTGTATTATTATTGTAATAATGTTGTACTATAATGCTAGGCCTATACTTAAATAGACCTCTGGATACCGCGCATATACATACTTTTTAAGCGGACACAATCGGGCGCGGCGAGAAAGTGTCCCCTTAATATATAATAATAAGATGTTCCTTAAATAAAATTGTCCCAAAGCGGTTCTGCAATTTTTGCTAAAAACCAAATAATTTATATACAGAACAAATGATATATTTTGTGTACGATATTTATATTTGTTATTATTTGAAAAAAAAATGGCATAAATTATCCTGTAAATTTAGAATAATATCAAGATCACTTTACTGTAATTGCTAAAACCAAACAATAAGTAAACAGAACAAATAATATATTTTGTGTAGGATATTAGGGAAGGAAAATGACATAGCATAGGCCTATATCTTATTCAAACTTATATCAGTAAAAAGATTGCTTTAATGAGCTAAAACTTAAGTTCCTTAAATTTCGTATTGTCCTAATTCTTACAAAAGAAGTAATTATTTTGAAATTATTTTCAATTTAGATGTCATATAGTTCATTGCTTAGTTCTTGTTTGTGCAAAATTCACGGGGGAAGGTGGCAGTTTGGTCACGTGCACTGTTCTTAATTCGTTCGAGTTGTTAACGAGCTTTAAATGAGCTAAATTGGCGTCATTTACAAGGCTAAATCGTACGCGATTACAGACCGGAACGCAGCATCTGTGCGGTCCATGCACATAATGAACATTAAATAGACACGCGGAAAAAGCCACAATCGGCCGCCTCAATATCTATTTACCTGCGTGTCTCCAGAGGATCCGATATAACAACATTGGATTATCTGGAGAACTAAACTTATTAATGACCATCGACTCATGACAAAATTATGCAAATTTGATAGAATTTGTAAATAACTTGTAAAATATTTATCGAGTGAAGGTGTCAATTTTTTCGAGATGGCATATTCCAATTTTCTTGTTGTGCGTCGTCTGCATGTAAAACGGCGCGCATCGAATCAAGATCGAAATGATCTGTCAGAAAACAAGAGCTAATTTGTGTCGTATGTGACGATTGGGTTCTAGAGTGAGCAAGTAAAGTGTTAACGGATATTTTGGCTACAACTTGTAACTGATAGTTGTTCTCTTGATGGACTCATCATTTCTAGTGACAGCTTGGAGTCTAATACTGCCACCTTTTATAATTAATCGGCTTGAATTTTGTCGCGGGACAGTTTTGTCTCTTATAAGTGTCTACATTTAAAAAAACATGATTAAGATTAACTCAGTAGTACACTGACAAACATTAACGGTCAGTAATGACATAATATCGTCTGCGCATATTACCCTCAACAATGTACTTTTTTAATATCCATTTATTTATTTATTTCAACAATATTTTACGAGGGTGGTCCATCCAGCCGAAACTGATCATTAGGGACTCTCACACAATATTATTTATTTATTTCCCGCCTCGGCTGCTTTGCTTAAATGTCTCGGATTGCTTTCCTCCAGGCCTGTCTGTTTTCTGCTATTCTCCAATACACAATGACAAGACTTAAACATGCAACAATTAAAATTAAATTAAAACATAATTTGTCTTTTAAATGCTATTCTATTAATGAAGATGTTTTATTTATCATATTTATGTTTTTTTCAGATATTAATGATGAAGATCACATTTCACCAGATGATATTATAATCAAGATAAAGAAGGAGAAATTGAACGAATCGAAAACGTCACTGACGTCACTGGATGATAACCAAAATAATTCAAATTCTTTGACGGACTTGAATCAAAATGGCGTACGCAGTCCTCTTGCGGATGACGTGGTATTATTTGGTTGTTCGGCACTCGACTCGGAGGAACAGCAATTGCGTAATAGCTCTACGAATTCGGACAATATGAGGGCGGGAATTGACGGAAGCAGGAACGACGATGATGACGACACAATCGGAAAAAATAGCCAGTCCCTTCAAACATTGCAAAAACCAAGACATAGTATGTCAAGCCCTAGTGGCATGGTTAACACATCAATGGGACAATGTGATTATAGCCAACAAAGTGCTGGAGACGGTGGTGTTGTTGACCAAATCTTTTCACAGGACTCCGGCCTAGATGACGAATCGTCGTTAACGTCGGTGCAGCCGGCGACGGCGTTGGCAGTCGCACAAATGGCGAAAGAACCCCATGAATGTAACTCTCGTCTGTCCATGTCTAGTATTCGACAAAACCAATGTATGATGCAAGGAATGAACCCGACGTTTCAGTCGTCATCCGGGATGTACATGCAATGTTCTGAGCCTAGGCAACACGTTATGCCGTCGTCGTTGTACAGTCACGGCAGTTACGCGCACGCATCGCCGTCGTCCTTCGCTCATATGCACATGCAACCAGCTCACGCGAGGCACATGCAGCCGAGTATACCAACATGCTCAGCCATGTCGTCATTGCATCCGTCTCAGTTTTTGCACGGCGGACACACTACTATGGCCGACCAGATGAACATGAACTTGCACATGTCGGGCCATTTCCCAGGACATGGTGTGAAATTTCCAGTTTAAAAATGCGAAACTGAATCATGTAAAAATTGTAATATTGTATATGTCTGTAAAATTGAATTTGGTTGGGATGAGAAAATGAGACGTTTAATGCATCAATAATCATTTGTTGTTACTGATACAGTGCCAATGTAAATTAAATTAAAGAAGAATTTATGCAACAATCGGGTTCTATTTCATGAGAATAACACATACATTGGTGTTAACAATAGGGTTGGGTAACATACTCTAATCATTCTTCAATATAACATAACAAATGTTTATTTCATATTTTAAAAAAGTCACCCATGAATGAATAAATATACTGCGCTGGTAAGGTTCACAATGATACGGAAACTTATTGGCGCACGCTAAAAAAAGGCGTTGCATTTGTATCGGTAGTTGAACGCGCGCGACAAATTTGTAACTTTTCATCGAGATATCACTAAATATTTGCATACAATTCGGTAAAATGATCATTTGAAAATGAAAAAAAGCATTAAGAATTTGCATTTTCAAATGACCGTAAATAATTTCGAAACTTATGTTTTTATATTAAACCAGAACCAATGCGCGTGTAATGTATGACGTCATGGTTATTATTTAGTTCTTTGTAGACATTTTTCAAGTCTCTCTCATTCAATCAATTGAATATAATATTATAACTAGACATTTTGTACTTAAGTAGTGCAATAGTAGGTAATGTTTGATTACCGTATAAATATCATTTGTTTTTTTTAATTGATGTTTGAACATTATGTGACAAGTTTGTACATACATCTCAGGGGTTTTGGAATTATTCTTAGCTTATTCATTTTGTAGTACAACTCATTTTATCCCCCGTTTTCTTTTTGCTGATTTATTTTAAATCCCGATATTTTGGAATTTATTTGCCAAACTGTAATAGATAACTTGTAGGCGCGGGCCCTGCCTACACGAATTCAGATTATACTGTGTATGTACTGAATATTATTCTCTCGTGTAAAGAAATTCGAGTACTTTTTTTTACAAAGTAGTGGTCCTCGCTTATCTTGAGGACGCCGAGGGTAGTTGATTAGTACGAGAAAAAAAAACCACGTCGCCCAGTTGTATTCAAGGGTGCTATACCTAATTATGAGGGATTTTAGAGGGTTGTATTGTCCACGAAATTGAAGCTATAATGAGAACTATTTACATATATAACACTATTTGTACGTTTCCCAAATATAATAGCATGTTTACAGTAATTTGAAAACATTTGACAAACTGCGAAATATTAATTGGAAAACTCTAAAAAATACTCTTTCAGAATTAAACTTAATTTTAATTATATAATGGGAAGCAAGTGGACATATTACTTAGGCTTGGCGGCTGGTATAAAACAATAAGTTTGCGAACCAGAACGGTAGGATAACGCTAACTGCGTGATGACACTTTCTTTCCGTAAATTACGACGACTGAGCAAAAGACATGCGCTCGTGGTTGTATCGTGCGAACAAGTTCTCCTCCTACTGTTCTCTTTCGTAAACTAAAGCCTACACTATCACATTTTATGTGACAAAACAATGTGATGTGCCCATATATGGACATGATGATGTCATATCACTACCATATTTGGGTATATCACTACCATATTTGGACAGTACATCACACATTTTTTTTCAAGCTAGTTTGATAGTGTAGACAGAGCTTAACTAATGTAAATTATTCCCGTTGATTTATTTAAATTGAAAGACTGGTGATTATTTAATGAATGTACAGTGATATATAAAACGTGCAATTTGACATAATAGGTTTTGTAAAAGAAGTTTTGTGTTACGTTATTTGTATTCCAGTGTTTATACCTTGCTATGAATAATCTGGAAGTTAATTAAATTTAAAATGCAAATTAATTACGTTTCATTTATTATTTTAGGATGACATGGCAAAAAGTTATGCAAACAGGGATTATTTTTACAAAATTGACAAAATACCAACTTTTCAAAATATAATTATATTGGGGTTACATGCGCAAAACACATTATGTGCGTCTGCGCAAATCTTTATGGTCAAAATATCAAGTTTTTAAAATTCAATTGTTATGCGATAATTTTGCTATATATCATCATATATTGCATTATCATCATCTTACAGTGCCATAGAAGGTTCGAACTTTGGCAATTTTTTGAAAAATCCTTGTACAGGGAAATTTTCTAAAAATGGCAAATTTTCGACCCTTTTATTTTTAAACATAAATGGTTACTATCGCATAATAAACATGCGCAGAGTTGAATAATGGGTTCTGCGCATGTCAATTATGTTATAGTAACCAGTTATGTCAAAAAAGGTCGAAAATTATTTTTGGACATAAATGGTTACTATAGCGTAATAAACATGGGCAGAGTTGAATAATGGGTTCTGCGCATGTCAATTATGCTACAATAACCAGTTATATCGAAAAATTAAAAGGTCGAAATTTGGCCATTTTTGGAAAAAATCTCTGTACTATAGTACAGGGAAATTTTCTAAAAATGGCCAATTTTCGAACCTTTTATTTTTAGACATATTGGTTACTATCGCATAATAAACATGCGCAGAGTCGAATAATGGGTTCTGCGCATGTCAATTATGCTATAATAACCAGTTATATCGAAAAATTAAAAGGTTTGGAAAAAATCCCTGTACTATAGTACAGGGAAATTTTCGACCCTTTTATTTTTAGACATAAATGGTTACTATCACAAAATAAACATGCGCAGAGTCGATAATGGGTTCTGCGCATGTCAATTATGCTATAGTAACCAGTTATATGAAAAAAGGTCGAACATTATTTTTGGACATAAATGGTTACTATAGCATAATAAACATGCGCAGAATTGAATAATGGGTTCTGCGCATGTCAATTATGCTATAATAACCAGCTATATCTAAAAATTAAAAGGTCGAAATTTGGTCATTTTTGGAAAAAATCCCTTTTTTCATATAACTGGTTACTATAGCATAATTGACATGCGCAGAACCCATTATCGACTCTGCGCCTGTCAATTATGCTATAATAACCAGTTATATCGAAAAATTAAAAGGTTTGGAAAAAATTCCTGTACTATAGTACAGGGAAATTTTCGACCCTTTTATTTTTAGACATAAATGGTTACTATCACAAAATAAACATGCGCAGAGTCGATAATGGGTTCTGCGCATGTCAATTATGCTATAGTAACCAGTTATATGAAAAAAGGTCGAACATTATTTTTGGACATAAATGGTTACTATAGCATAATAAACATGCGCAGAATTGAATAATGGGTTCTGCGCATGTCAATTATGCTATAATAACCAGCTATATCTAAAAATTAAAAGGTCGAAATTTGGTCATTTTTGGAAAAAATCCCTGTACTATAGTACAGGGAAATTTCTAAAAATGGCCAATTTTCGAGCCTTTTATTTTTAGACATAAATGGTTACTATCGCATAATAAACATGCGCAGAGTCGAATAATGGGTTCTGCGCATGTCAATTATGCTATAATAACCAGTTATATCGAAAAATTAAAAGGTCGAAATTTTGCAATTTTTGGAAAAAATCCCTCTACTATAGTACAGGGAAATAATCTAAAAATGGCAAATTTTCGACCCTTTTATTTTAAGACATAAATGGTTACTATCGCATAATAACATGCGCAGAGTCGAATAATGGATTCTGCGCATGTCAATTATCCTATAGTAACCAGTTATATGAAAAAAGGTCGAAAATTATTTTTGGACATAAATGGTTACTATAGCATAATAAACATGCGCAGAGTTGAATAATGGGTTATAATTAGGTAGTTAGTAGGCTACAGCAGTTCAGCAACAACAGTACTTTTATAGGCCTGTCAAACAACAATAAAATTTCTATTATGTAACTTTAATAATAAAAATGTAAATATAAGAAATTAATAATAATTTTTCAAAAGTTATACAATAATAAAAACAATAATGATGTAATTAATAATGATAGATCACCTAATAGTAATAATAATTAATGTAGGCCTAATGACTAATTATTAATTATGAAATAAAAATTGTAAATAGTATAGGCTATAACAAGAATATTTAGAATTCTTATGATTTGTTTTTATATAGAAATTGAGAATTATAATATATTGGCTGTTTGAGAGATCTGCATAAATAGGTCAACTTATCTTCAAATAATATTAATTATAAATAAATAAATTTAAAAAAATTGTTAATAGCATACCAAGAATATTTAGAAATTAATTTTTTTTTCATTTAGAAATTAAGAATTATACCGTATATACTATATACTAGAAACACGGCATTGTAATATATTTGCTATTTGCGAGATCTGCATAAATAGGTCGACTCATCTTCACGATTATCATTAATATTACGATGAAGAGAAGTTACGAACGCGAGAAATTAATAATTTACAACATACATAAGCTATGAAATGTAACAGCCTTGGATCAGCGGTACGTTTGCCAATGCTGTATCACAACACATCAATGCTGGTAATGCTAGTAATATTAAGACAGAAAAAACAACCGACTTAAAAATTATATAAAACGACTTAAGAAGAACGCGCACCGAACTGTGTAGATCTAATTGATATAGCTGTTTCAATTTATTAATAATATTTCTATATAGGCCTTTTATTCGTTTATAATAAAGACATTCATGAATAATATAATATCAAAAATAATTCTCGTTGTTAACAACGGCGATGACGAAAAAAAATTATAAATAAAATAAATGATATTATAATAATAACAAAATTACTTTTTATATAGTAATTGTTATAGGCTTATAATATTTTTTAAATTATTATATAACAATGATTATTATAACTATTAATTAAAAATACTGTTATTATCATTTACAATTAATCTGATTATTTCTAATTTACGAATATAATTAATATATTCAATTATTCTTAAGATTTATTATAAAATATTGTTTGTAAAATAATAAATAGTCAAATATTAGGCCTCTTTAATTGCATATATTAAGCTAACTGTTAGATGCTGAGTGTGAACTCACAACGACCTAACCAAGCCGCCGAATCTGATTGTTACATTTGTGTTAAAATCCACTAATAATTTATTTAATAATATAATATTGAATGCGATTTAGTTTGCTTTGTTTTTAGTGGATATTATTGTTTGAAAACAAACTTTGATATTGTTCAAATTGCAAAGCGCATTACAGTTCTCTAACATAAATGAACAATAACCAATTTAATCCTATTTCATATTGCTTTACCCATGTTAACTAAAAATGAACATATGTTTGAAATTTGTCACTTTTAAAGTATAAATTTATTCGGTTATTATATTAATAAACTGAGGCATGATGGTTTCTTGATCAAGGTTGGATGGTTTCAAAATGTCTAGCGGAACTATTAAAGGTTTCTTCGCTGGTAGGTGACAACTTAGACACCATGCTTTAGTGACGACATTTTATACTGTAATTTGAGACTGAAAAGACGCCAATTTTGTCTCAATGCGACTCTTCATCCGTGATGCGCTGTGGCGACGGTTGTTATCGAATGTAGGCCTACTGTACTGATCATCATAGGGGCTTAGACAGAATCGTAGGCCTACATCATGACACCTGCATCGCAAAATATGCAATAATTACAGTTCACATAAATAAAATAAATAATACAATATAATACGTAGATGTTTTGAATCAATTAGAACCGAGACATAAAAATATAGGCCTACTGAAAATAGTTACAATGTTCATAATATTTAGTATGCACAATTGTATTCGAAAGCAATCGATGGTGTATAACGGTAATGTCAAGAAAAGAAGTGTGTATGTTAAAGCACGTCCCGCGTCGTCCAAAATGCTACCGTGTCCAAACTGCGACCGCCTCCAAAATACGACCATTTCAAGAATCTACGGCATACCACCTGCATCGCCTATAACATGCAATTATACAGTTATTTATATTACGTAAAAAATATAAATAATAAAGTATAATATAAATAAATAAAAACAACTAATAAACTGTTTTGTGTCTTATTTTGACGCATTCAACTTTGCGCGTACCACTATTGCCAAATATGGTGATACTCGTTAATGTTGGACTACACATGTCACGTCTTACACATTATGATTATGTATCCAAGTCAATAACTTATGTATCCAAGGTTATTGGTATTACTAAAACTACATTAAAAACATGATAGATCCGATGAAACCGGACAGGACGGGATGGAGGTGACACCAAATATCAAAATGTGGTCATTAAAACAATAAATAAAAATAGATAAGACATTTTATAGACTGCAAATCTACTCTATAAACGATGATTATTATATAATAGTAAATATATAAATATATCTATAATTCTAATTAGGAATGAAACCATAATTTAGTTTACACTATTCGACCAGTGTAGTTAGCAATTACTTTTTCGCGTTTGTGTTTCTTCTGCATTATATAGGCCTACTTATACATTGTCTTTTCTGGCCATAATGGCCGCCCATAGTTATAAATTTGATATAGTTAACACATAAAGTTAGTTGCTTTTAGTATGCGCATGTTAAATTGCGATGATATAGTTTGATGCGTAGGCTACAGTTGCGTATAAGTTAGTTGCGTATTCGTTGCCTATGCGTATATAGTTTGATGTGTAGGCTACAGTTGCGTTTAAGTTAGTTGCGTATTCGTTGCCTATGCGTATATAGTTTGATGTGTTATGTGTATAGTTTATATAGTTTTATATAATAATTGTAATAATAAATAATAATAATTATTAATTTTGCGTATTTAGTTTGTTGCGTATAACAAATAGTTAGTTGCGTATAGATACGCGACGCAGTCAAGTTGAAAGCTGTTCTTACATTTTACACGTTTGAGACAAGAAGCAAAAAAGCGGAAAATAATTGATACGTTTTTGCTCTATTAGGTCGTCAGTTACTTGTGTCAAGCATGCAAAGAAGTTCTAACACATTCTCTCTGTATTCTAATTGATCTTCTCATATTATTGTTAAGATGGCTGAGATAAACAACGCATAGTTCTCACGTTATCTGGTATATCGTTTTACCTGGTTTTGTTTCAAGTGTAACATTGCTTATGTTTGGTGTTTACAATGATGATGAAAGGCACTAACCCGTTGTAATAATTGCTGCTATATCACACACGTTGTGCCTATATTGACAACTGAAATAGCACATTAACATGCCTACTGGGTTGGCTTTCGATTTATTTAAGATGTCTTTTCCCTGTTTAATATATAATTGCATCTTGATAGTTTATAAATAACCTATTAAGTAATGTCTTGTGACGAAGCCTAATGACAGCAACATTATGGATGTGCGTTATGCTATTATAACAGATAGGTTAATTATCATAAATTTCACTCTTATTTCTCGATGAATCTACATTAGGAATAGATAAAGCATGTTTGATTATTATAGGAAATATAGGCTGAAATTGTATACAGGGCTAAAGGTCAAGGGTCGAATTGATGCTGTAGTTACAATTAAAATTGTTTATATTTTGTTGGTTGGTTTCTAAGCGCTAAACAAAAAGGCAAAAGTCTAATCTACTGTACATGTTATTAAAAGTATAAAAATGAAGTAAATAATAAGAAACGCGTTTGAAAAACATAAAATGAAAATGATGACGCATTACGCGTTACAAATTTATAATGAAAATTCAAATAATTTTCGAATTTACAAATATTGTATCAGGTGTTCATGTTCAAATAATGAAATAAATATTGTTATTTAAACAAAATTTGTAACGAATTAGTATTTAGTTTCATGTACTTGAAATATGGTGGTTACTTTTCTCAGTGTAAATTTATTTATTTTTGGATGAATCCAGATTAACTGAAAGAGAACAAAAGTGAAGTTGGCAAATCCATATTCAGCCGATAACATATCGCGTCGGCGCGTTTTTGTTCCACTCAAGCGAGATGATTTTTGTGTAGCGATTTCTTTCGCTTTTTAAACACTTTGTACTGCAGGTGATATCAAAGGGAGCCGATTCGTGGCCAGGCAGGACCGACAGAACTCATTACGTCGTACATGTGTGTCAAGGGTTACCGTAGTTAAATCAATTGGAACCGAGAAATAAAAATATTGAACATAATTACAATGTTCAAGACATTTTGTATGCAAAAGAGTAAAAAAAGCAGCCGCAAGAAAAGAAATGTGTTTAAAGCGCGTCCGCGTCCAAAGCTCGTCCGCGTCCAAAATGCTACCGCGTCCAAAATACGACCGCGTCTAAACTACCGCGACCATTTCAAGATAGTATCAGACGGAAAAGATTGTGATCTTAAAAACCATAACATTTATTTATTCTGGGAGGATAATCTACTTCCTATTTTCATAATAATTTTAATTCCCTTATTTTGTAATTATTATTGTTTTTCTGCATGATGTCAGTAATTTTGTTGTTAGCAATTAGCGACGCTAATTCATAAATTCGGATGATAAAAACAAACGATTTAAAACGAATTTTTAAAAGGACCTAACTTATTTTAATAGTTATTGATTTATTAATATAAACCTATTATAAAATATTTACATAGGCCTATTATCAATTATTCGTAATTATTATTAATATATTAAATATTAATTATGGCATTAGGCCTATTTTTCGAAACGAAATTTTAGGTTTAACGTTTAAAAGAACTTCACGAATTAATATCTAAGTTGTATTATTCTAATATTATTAATTAACAATATATTAATATGAATCTAATTATAACTACTGTATATTAATACATTATTATATTTTATTGTATTTTAATTATTTGTAATAATTATACTAAGCATATTGTTTTTATTTATCAAATAGGCCTATTTATATCAGAAATGTATATTACATAAACGAATCAAGTTTGAACAAAGTGGATTTGTATTTGTCGAGTATGGGGGTATAGGTGGTTAAGGTTTGAACTAGTGTAGACCTCTTGTATAACTATCCAGACGCTTATTTAGGCCTACTTCGTTTAGTGTAGGCCTAGCCTAATGTTTTATTAACGGATAAAACGAATTATGAATTAATAATCGCTACATCGATACAAATATAAATAATTCGTAAGCTGACAAACTGTAACTCATTAGTTTGAAACTTTTTGTTAGGTTCATTCTGTTTAAAATGTATTAATGTAGTCCTACCATGAGTTGAACATTATTATTCGTTGGTTTTACAGTTTGTTTGTCTACACTATCAACTAGTTTGACAAAAAGTGTGATGTGCCCAAATATGATGGTGATATGCCAAATATGGTATTGACATGACATCATGTATTGTCCATATATGGCCACATCCCATAAAGTTTGATAGACAGTTTTTTTGTAGACAGAGCTTAAGTTGGGTGATCATTATTGAATAGAATATAAAACAAGACATACAGTAGGCCTTATATAGTTATATTATCAATACATTTTGTAAATAATTAATAGGCATGTGTACAAATAGACTAATATTGTGAAAATAGCGACTGAATATATCAGCGGTAATTATTATATAACGTTAAGAAAACTTCTATAATTGAAAAACATGAATGTCTCTTTTAGCTCCAACTATTTCATGACAATAGAGGGCGCACCTCTAAATATAGATCGCCAGATACAGGACCTTCAATATAATGAATGTCAATTATATAAAAATCCTATGTAAAGATAATAATTAATAAAAAACAGTGTATCCTAAAGGGGTAATAGCTAAAATGGAATATACACACAAATTTGAATTCGGTGTATATGGTTATATTAAATTCCCTACAACTGCATAGATAAAGACATAATTTTAAAACATAAAATTACAATATAAATAATTTAGTAACATAAATTGCAAAATTATAGACTCGATCTCTCGTAAATCTGCCGTAAATAATCTCCAGCATAGCGTCATACGATAATTATCCACCAGTCGCTGTCTCACGCCAATTGCCAGCAACTACAAAATTGAAAATTTAGTCAGATGGCGCGCTGGTGAATAATTGTCTTTGTGTAAGAAACCAGCTTACGACACCTCCAAGTACACCACGTGGGTAAGCGTGAAATATTTAATGAAATAAGATGAAAAACGCTGTCATTAATCAAATAATAAGCGTCATTAAACGTTACATTTACATATTCGTTTTTTCTTTTCGTCATTACGATTTCTTTATTCACCATGAATGTAATTTCTTTTGACACTATTTTTGATTTTATTCCGTTATTATATTAATGAAATGATGCACTATTTTACAAATCGATGGACTGTTTTGAGAAGAAGAGAGGCAGAATAAATCTCGCGAGAAATATATTTGAACATCCAAGAGATGAAGAAAACAAAGAACATATAGATAATATACCGTTCTGTAATTTCGGAGTAAACTTCTACTTTAGGCCTATAGACTTATTTTATAGCGCGATGGCCCGTTAAAAAGCTTGGTTCCAACTTGGCCGCAAGGCAAAGGAGTTGACCAATCACAAGTGACAGTTCGGATCACCACTCGCGTCGTGATTAGTCAATTACGGTGCGCGCACGTCAATACTAGCAGTGGACAATCATGGGTACCTGTTTGATTTTCGATGTATTTATACCGGTATTTATTACGTCGTAACTGTAACGCATAAGGAGTTGTACCGGCTCCGATGGTCATGCTTACAACTAAAAAGTAAAAATATCAATTATTATGCTTTCCTATGAATAAAGAGTTTGAATTTTCATTTTTTGTGAAAATTAAAGGCCTAAACGATTTAAATTATCGAGTATTGTGCAATACGACTTCGGCGTAGACCAGTTACGTTAACGTTGAGGCCCTCATATACTGAATAAAATCTCTCATTGGAGAGAACAAAAAAGTTAATGATAACTTATATTAGACTTAGAAATAGCGCGAGTAGTAAATATAAAATGATGAAACTAAATTTCGTATACAAAAATAAAAAATACCAGTAATAATGTAATAGTAATAGTTTATTGTTGCATCTATACATTTTAATAAATAACATTTGCACCTTCACCAAGTCAGGCGTTATAAGTAAAAAACTTAAATTAAATTACTACATTTTTTACATTTGTGTACGAGACAACAGATGTTTCAAACATTGCCTTACAAATACAAAAATATGTTTGTCGCCCTCTGTAATTCAACGGGGCCATATTACCTTGTAATTGGAAGTTGATTTAATTTACACAATTTTAACTTCATCTGTAAACTGGAAATCAGTTTAAATATATATATTTATATATAATTATTTACATTTGATCAATGCTTCAATATCGTTTATGATATCAGAAATCTTCCTGATAACTTTGTAAATTATTTTCAATTAGAAATAAGTAAATTAAATGATAATACTGATAAGAATTTGTTCAATAAAACCAAACATACAAATTAAAGTTTATATTTGGAAGAATAGAAACACTGACAGTGTAATATCAAAGTTATTAAATATTATTAAATACAGTATATGCATTAGTAATATAGAAACATATTCACCGGTTTTTCCCCAGGTTTTCACCGTTTTTTCCTCAGGTTTTCAATGGTTTTTCCCCAGGTTTTCACCGGTTTTTCCTCAGGTTTTCACCGGTTTTTCCCCAGGTTTTCACCAGTCATTTTATACTGTAGTCTGATAATAGGAATCTTAAAATCATAGTAAATTCAATTATATTTTTCTTTATAAATACCATATTAACAAATTTGTATTAAAAATTGTAGACCCTGTAAAAGTATTTTAGATGAATTATAATACAGTAAACATTATTTACAGTTACCTAGCAACCAGCCAGCTGGTTTCGTATTAAATACAATATATAAATGAATTTGGAACTTAACATTGAGTGGTTTGGCAAGTTTTTTTTTAAAATAATAATTTGTTTTAACTAAATTTTTATTTTGAATTTATATTGCGCTACCAAATATTGTATAAGATAGAGAATACATCATGAATGTAATTATATAAAAAAACATTATGTAATATACATACTTACTGAAAGTATGCATAGTTTATAGCTTTAAAATATTAAATTTAAAAAAAATAGGAATGATGGATATAGCCATAATATTAATAATTAATTAAGAAGATTCTTCTTACAGAAATTTTAACTTTTAAATTCAATGTCATTTATAAACATGAGAAAAAAAGTTTATATGAAAAGTTTGAATTATTGTTTTAAAACCCATCTAGCGCCCTCTATAGTTTGAAATATTGACTAGACACTTTTCAGAAATATCTTTCATGCACTTATTTTGTCATTATTTATCTAATTATTTGGCTAACATTATGATATTATGATATGATAACAAGCTATGTTTTTTTATTTTGTTGGAATACTGTGGAAGAATCTCCTCCTTTCACCTTTACATTAAGCCTCTTGTCATCTTTGATGTTTTTATTCTAAAATGGAATCTTGAGATCCTGAGTTCATACTGAGAAGTTTTTAATAATTGTGTGTTTACACTGGAACCTGTCCTGTTTGTTCACACTGGAACCTGCCCTGTGTGTTCAAACTGGAACCTGTCCTGTGTGTTCACTGGAACCTGCTCTGTGTGCTCATACTGGAACCTGTCCTGTGTGCTCACACTGCTGGAACCTGTCCTGTGTGCTCACACTGATGGAACCTGTCCTCTGAGCTCACACTGGAACCTGTTCTGTGTGCTCACACTGCTGGAACCTGTCCTCTGAGTTCACACTGGAACCTGTTCTGTGTGCTCACACTGGTAGCTGTACTGTGTGTTCACTGGAACCTGCTCTGTGTGCTCATACTGGAACCTGTCCTGTGTGCTCACACTGCTGGAACCTGTCCTGTGTGCTCACACTGCTGGAACCTGTCCTCTGAGCTCACACTGGAACCTGTTCTGTGTGCTCACACTGCTGGAACCTGTCCTCTGAGTTCACACTGGAACCTGTTCTGTGTGCTCACACTGGTAGCTGTAC
This sequence comes from Antedon mediterranea, assembly GCF_964355755.1. Lineage (NCBI taxonomy): Eukaryota > Metazoa > Echinodermata > Crinoidea > Comatulida > Antedonidae > Antedon > Antedon mediterranea. The sequence continues at coordinate 34,778,836 of NC_092672.1, forward strand.
TGTGTGTTCACTGGAACCTGCTGTGTGTGCTCATACTGGAACCTGTCCTGTGTGTTCACACTGGAACCTGTCCTGTATACATTCTGGGTTTCTTCATGCTTCAGGTTGTGCTTTAGGTTGTGTTCACACTGAGTTTCTAAATGAGTTTTATACCAATGCTTCAAGTAAGTGTCTTGTACCTCTATGTACTGGCAACATTTGAACTTTACCTGTTAACAAATAATAAAACTGTTTAGATATGGCAACAAATACGAGTCACTATACCACATGTAACATTCATTATCCTAAAGATATGAGGCATTTTCTACATATGAAACCTAAATAAGAATTTAAACGTTAAACTGTACTAAGACAACGGCAATAATTGTTACCTCTTTCTCCCTCACAAACAGCTACAGATTGCACAATATTTGATTCTTCAGCGGGCAAATCATCCACCGCCGACTTCTTCGTTGAAGGATGAGAACGACCTGGCCGATGAACCCGCTTGCTAGCGTTTTTTGACCTAGGACTGTTTTTCCTCCTGCAGTTCATTTTTGTGAGATGCCCTGAGTAAGGCACAGCTCGTTGAGTACACACCTTATCCGGTGATCTGTGCGTTTTTTTATAACGACGCCTATGAAAGTGCGTTGTTGAATGTCTTGATAAACCAGTATATTCCTCATGTAGTCGTTTGATGCGTCTGTATGCACATTTCAAACAAGGTTCGTATTCAGTGGCTGCCGCTGCGAATTTCTGTTCAGCTGCAATTCTATGTTGAGATCTGTCGTTGCCTTCCTGCGAAAGATTGACCTTCATTGACCCATTTGTCATTTTACTTTGACCTGAATTTTTAGATTCATCGCTGTCCACCTTTTTACTATTGTACTGCCTAGTCCTATGTACACATTTTGGCAATAACTGTACAGAGTTTTCAAAAGCCTGCAGCGGCGGTAACGATTCAGGTCGAGAATAAACGTGAGGGTCCGGCGGTGTCGGATCGCTTCGTAAACTAATACAACTTCCATAAATACTTTGGTTACTGTCAAAATTATCCCAATTACCCGAGTTCCGACTGGAATCACTGACTTCCCAATCTGCATGAAACGCAGACGGCGTCAAACTACTCAACGACGTTGTCTCGCGCAAATCACTCGGACAGTCTTCATAAAAATACAAATAATCATGCACTATTTGATCGCGCGGATGAACATACTGTGGGCCTGTAGGTAGCTGAGTTGCTAAAGCTTCATATTGTAAAAAAGATTGGCTGCTTGATATTTTAGGTAACTGTACAAATTGTCTGTCGTTCCCTTGTCTAAATGTACTGTGTTTATTTCTACTTCTACGCATCGCTGCTTTACGATTCTCACAACGATGACACAAATTTGATGTCCGTGTCTCATCAACGTTTTGCATTGTAGTTTGTTCTGCGTGTCGATTCCTGCGAGATGGGCTACCTGCTTGGCCGTTACGTCGGGCGTACCCAGGCCATGACTGCCGCTGGTCTACCCCTGATGGAGCCACTGCACTGTAAAGATTTTGGCGACGCTGCAAGGCGGCAGAAAGACGCACGGATTGCACATAATTGTGATCAAATGGATGAGTTGTGACAGCGTTGGGCATACACAAATGAGCTTCAGTTGAAAATTCTAATTGAAAGAAGATAATTATAAATAGGTTATTTCAAATTCAGTTAGGATGTTAATGTGATGAATATAAAGTTATTCCATTAATCCATCTTAAATTAAACAAACTGTTGAGAACGTGCTTCATGTGACCTTCCATTTTTTTTTTATTTGAGCTTGAAATTAAAGATTTGAAAATTGATAAATATAAAGTGATTAACCTTCCTCTTCCTGTAGCCTTAGTTAGTAACATATGGGTGTGGTTTGCCATTAACAAGACTTTGAAATGAAACGATTGATTGCAATCAGAGTACTACTATATGACATATATACATAGTTCTTTAGCATAGGTTCATTTTAAAGAATATAATATTTAACAGCATTCAACAGCATAAAACGCAATTTACAGACTTAAGCTCTGTCTACACTATCAAACTTTAAGTGACAACAAAATGTGATGTGTCCATATATGGACATGATGATGTAATCTCTACCATATTTAGGCATATCAGTACCATATATGGGCACATCACCCCTTTTTTTTGTCAAACTAGTTTGATAGTGTAGACAGAGCATTAGATGTAAACATAGGTTGGAAACATCTCATAGTCTCATATGAGGCTTAGGGAATCTCAATGTTTTTGGCAAGGATAACAAGTGGAATATGTGACTATTCCAGGACTTGAACCTAGGATTTGGGATTGATAGGCAAGCATCTTAACCACAAGATAACTTACCCATAATATTATACATGCACAACGGACATGTCTTATTTGATAACAACCACGGGTCAACGCAACGTCTGTGGAACTCGTGTCCGCACGGTACAACACGTATATCCTAAGAAAGAAACATTATCAAGTTATTTAATAATAAATATGCAATCAAGTTTTTAATATAAAATAACAAATCTAGTAAAAAAAGGTAAAGTCGAAACCTAGGCTAATGCTTACGGCCGTGGTGCCCATCTCCATTTCTTTAGCGTTTGGGCCAGACTCCACTAAGTGTGTATGTTTGTGGGGGGTACGCCACTCCTCCCGCACAAACAAGTCTGATTTACCTTCCCAGTACTTTTTACATACCGGTACCCATTTCTATCACCTGGGTGGGGAGGAACAATGTGGATAAAGAATCTTGCTCAAGGACTCAACACTGCAGTGACCGGGCCGTAAATATGTACTATTAATATACACACAGATGTGAGGTGGGTTATATTGTATTGTAATAAAACCAACTTCAATGATAATTAATGGTTTTAATGTACATAGCATAAATGTGTTCTTTCATCAAAAAGTCTATTGGAAGGCCTCCTATCCTGTGTAAAAAAAAACCCCAGCATTCAACACAGGAAGCCTTGTGAATATCAATTTTCCATACATACCCTTAAAATATTGGCAATAACACCCTAACATAATACTAGTCTTTTTTAAAACGTGTTCTATGAATGTACTGTTTATTTAATTGTACTTGGACTTTAACTGTTTTACTAAGCATGGTTTAATGTTATTATATGTGTTATAATTACTATTCTATAAGGCATTGATCAAACGTTATGAAGACTGCAAAAAAAGACAGAAAGGCCTAGAAAGATGTAATTAATTGCTTTAAGTTGATTGCTGTACAGCTAATTAAAGTCCTTGATGCATGAGGAAATCAACAACCGGATTATGAAGGATATTTGTTAAAATACTAATTACAGATGAAATTACCATTCTGTAATCAAAATTGATTATTTTGCTTTCATCATTAGTGCTGTGAATGAAATGTTTCTGATTATATAGGGGAATAAATGAGGCAATAAATGAGGCAATGATGTTGATGATGACGTTGATGACGATGATGTTGATAATGACAATGATGATGACAATGATGAGGATGATGATGACAATGATGATGATGATGACAATGATGATATGATGACGACAATGATGACAATGATGATAACAATGATGATGATGGCAATGATCATATGATGACAATGATGAATGTTAATGATGATGACAATGATGTTGATAATATTCTTGATAATAATAAAGATGATGATATTGTTATAATGATACTATCATTATCAATGTTCATATACAAACCTCTCCATCTTTAAAATCCTCCAAACAAATAGCGCAGAGTACACCATCCGACAATGTGCTCACGCTACGACGTCCTCCTTCATACTGCCCTCTATGTTGATCGATGCGTTTGTATTTGCGTACTTTCATCTGTGACAAAGTGTTCTGGGTCAACTGTGTTGTAGTAGTCTGTAAGGCAAATGATAATTAAGGCATGTCATTATAGAGTCCTTGGAAACTGCTATTAGATAATTAGCAACTTAATGGTAACAGTACACATTAATATTAAACACAGATTTGATAATTATGAAAAGACTACAAATACAGTAGAACCAGGTATAGGTACACATTTGATACCACACACTATCCTCTTATGGGGGTTTCCCCTGAATGGGGGTTATAGTGTGATAGTATATATAGTAGTATTTGTTAGTATACAGTAGTATAACATTTAACAAAAAGAACAATATTTTAACCAGACAAATGATGAACTAATAATCACTGTATAAAACAACATTTGCTGAATACATTGTTTTACAATAAACCGACATAAATAGCATTCTTGTATTTTCTTTACATTCTCATGTGAATTTTTCTTTCGCACATTACAAATGAATTATTCTTGAAGTCGTAAAAATTTGTCGCAATTCGTGACTTTAATAGTGTAACAAATACTTTATTATCTTGTAGTTTATTATTACATATGATATCTTTGTCATTACATTCTCATGTAACAAGAGTGTTTACAACCACTGTATGCAATTAATACATTACAGAAACGTAATGAGAGTCTATGAAGCATTTTGACAGAAAGAAAAATTAGACTGTGTTTAAAGTGACAATAGCAGGAATAACTAAATTATGTTTGAAATTTTTTAAGACTTGTTATTAAGAAACTGAAAACAACTTTTAATGTAGAATAATTGTAAATGAGAAATATTTAAACTTAAAAACAACTTTATGGTTATAAATAGATTTGAAAACTTATTAATAATTGAATGAATCATAGTTATATCTTAATATTATTTAAATGTTTGTATTGATGCTTAAACAACATGATTTAGAATAAGAAATTCATAATTTTATTATTTTGATATCGAAGAGACATATTGCTTTTCCTCTAATGTCATTTTGTCTAGATACAAAACAACGGCAATATGCAATACTCAAAACACTAAAGGATAATAAACAACATTATGGAATTTATTTGTTTATCGAAAACAAATATTAGGCCTCAATATCAATAATAATTTGACAATGAAGTGAGAAATTGTTTCTAGTTGTCGAGAAACAGAACAACAGGAGGATTAAATATAAAGAAACAAACTGCAATTATATATAAGATAGGATAAACTCAGATTAGCTTTCATCAAACGTCATCAACATTTAGGCCTACAATATAGTAACACATTTTTTCTACATTCGATAAAATCCACGATATTTACGATATCATAAGTTGTGTTGAATTCAGTTGAACGTAGATTAATAAGCTCCTGCTTAGAGGAAACTACCGTGGCAGAAGTCTATTGTTCCATGGTCGGATTATACGTCTTATCCACAATGATCATCGACAACGTTTAAGATGCAGTAACCGCGCTCGTTTACAGCTTATTCTACAGATGTCTCGGCTTTGCGAAAGCACAACGGCAAAGATGCAATAATTGAAAAATAATCTTTAGATTGCAAAAGAACCCGCTCACGGTATTAACATCCTTATATTCGGTCGTTTCTCACATGTTCTTTGTTCGATGCGTTGATGCGGAACTTAAGATTATCCTTTAAAGCAACTCAGAATCACGCCTTGTGTATCACTTAGCAAATTATTTTATCATTGTTAAAGCATCTCACTAAACTAGATACTGTGGGCCTATAGAGGGCCTAATACTTTTTTTCAGTAAACTAAGGGGAATTAAATATATTTTTCATTAAGATAGGTGGTGTTTTGTTACCTGTCTTGAACGTTGTCTCCACATAAACTTGAGCAGAACAAGCAAACAGACTATGGCAAATAGAACAAATACAGCAACGAAGATACTCATGTTGAAGAACTGATTTGTTGTGTCCATCACCTGCAAGAAAAAAGGAAACATTTCATTTCATTAGGATTCCAGTATCGCTCCAACTTTGAGTTTTGCTTTGAGTGTTGCTTCATTTGGAGCAACTGTTTAATATAGTTACAGTATCAAGATCTAAGATTGTTTTAATCAATGATGGAATGTTTATCATCACTATGATAATATGTTGATATCAATATGGTGATATATTAATATCAATATGATAATATGTTGATATCAATATGGTGATATTAATATCAATATGATAATATGTTGATATCAATATGGTGATATTAATATTATCAATATGATAACATGTTGATATCAATATGGTGATACTGTATATATCAATATGATATGTTGATATCAATAGGATAATACAGTATGTTGATATCAATATGATAATTATATGTTGATATAAAAATGGTGATATTTATAATATTCAGTAAATATGATAATATGTTGATATCAATATGATATGTCGATATCAATATGATATGTTAATATCAATATATTTTATGTTGATATTAATGATGATAATATGTTGATATCAATATGTTCATGCATAAAATATTTCAAATTTTATTTAAAAAATAGTTCTCTGTAATCTCATTCTTAATCTTTTATTTCCAAATAACACTGAACAGAGTACTCTACAAAGGAGAAAAACATCCAACACCCACATTACTGTACAGTGGGGTGGAATACCAAAACACACTGGAAATTGAATTGCGATGAGGCTAGCCCACCCATCAAGAAACAATGTATACCTACACCATAATGTTTGACTTTCTCATGTAAAGTAATTAAGGCCTCAAGTTGAATCGTGTCGTAACAACGAAACAGACTTATACAACCAGTTATGATGGCGTCGTTCGTTATTCCTTGTTCCTGGCTGTATTTTATATTCATTGTTTTTAAATATTGTACTGTGTTTTATCTCAAAAGATAAGATAATGCTTTTTCATTGGTATGTATCAAAATAAATGCCTAATTCCTTTTCTAGAAGGCAGGACAAATACAGAAAATAATCTGTCTATAGTATTAATAATTATCCAATTAAATTGCTAAAATAAATTTATTTTTTACCTTACTCCACACATACACCAATTGCTGTACTTTTAATATAGTGTGAATATTGTACTACTGCTGTTATATATATATATATATTTTTTTTTTATTATTAAAAATATATTCATTTCATAATATTCATAACTTAACATAAATGTTAACACATTCACTTAGCCTATTCATTTTCCTAAACATATTCATTTCTTAATACAATTCATATTCTAGTAGTAGCATATTCATTTCTTACCATAATCATTTTAGCAAAGGCCTATACATATAAATATATTTTAATAACAAACGAATCAATTTGACTGCCCTATCATCATTCATGCTTCCTTATTAGTGTAAGAACGTGACTATATACATTGTACTTTGTATGACACGCCAAATGTCACTGCCCTAATTGATGTTATATATGTGGATATGTAATAATATCTATACTCAATATACTGTGTTAACTTCATACGTGATCTACCAAATTTCATTGCCCTAATTCATAAAATTATACACAATACCATAATATTCATAACATCGAGGACGTTCCAGTTATTAACTGTTGTAGTACCCGTACAACAGACACGGTAGTTTTTGTTAGTACTTTGTAGTAGGCCTACATACGCCATGTTGCTATTATGTGAAAATGTAATAATAAGCCATGTAATTTCCTAAGTGATCCACTAAATTTAATCGCCCTCTGTCATCATAAATTCATAAACTCTTCATACCATTATTATTTTCAATATACTGTAACATCGTTCTACTTATTCACTTTTACTACCACCAGTGCAACACGTAGACCTATATTAGAGGTCGTTCAACTTTAAACTGTTGGTATATAAAACACTTTCTTTCATAAATATTGAGACAGGCAATGTAACTTTTTTTTTTACCTCCTTCCTTCCAATTTTCTAATATAAATATAAACTACTATTTTAAATTGTTTTTTTTTATACTCTGAATAAAAATTCTGAAGAATATTAAGGGACTACTGTATGTCAAGTTTATTCTACTGCAGTTACAGTACTGCAGTAAATCTTCCTTTTGTTTCTCTTTAATTTAACTTGTTTAATGATACCCAGCACACTTTTTGGGGAATATCATACATTCTTAAACTTCTACAAGTACAATAAACGTTGTGCAGTTACAACATGTATTACTGCAGTTACAGTATAAAGCTCTGTCCACACTATCAAACTTCATGTGACAAAAAATGTGAAGTGCCCATATACTGTATGGACATGATGATGTCATATTGCTACCATATTTGGCCATATCACTACCATATTTGGGCACGTATCACACTTTTTTGTCAAACTAGTTTGATAGTGTAGACAGCTTTAGAATAATTTTTACATGATCCCTTATTGTTCTATAATTTCTTTAAAATCTATTCTTATCATCTTGGAATATTTTTTTTAAACTTAATCTTTCCAAGAAACAGAGAAAAATTGACAAGAATCCTAAATAAAACAACATTTTGAAATAGCTATTTTTAGCTATGAAAATAATATATATTTGTATGTTCAGTTCTGGATTTCTTAGCAATTTATTGTGATGAGCCGATCTTTCACTCTGAGAGCATCCAAGGGGCGGAGACGTACACTATTTGTGTTACCTTTAATGTGCATAGGGAAAATTGACTCGTGATTTTACATGAGCGGCTACAAAAGCCAGACATTAGGTCTACGTGAGCTGTCATCATCAATGATGTTATAGTCTACTCAATAGCTTATATCACAACATCATCTATAGTATATGTACAGTACTACAATATTTTTCAAAACACTATTGTGTCGACTATCATCCCATTAAATACTAAATATTTTGTTTATTACATGTTAAAATAAAGTAGCATTTCTGAATAATATAAGAATTATTATTGGAGTTCTATATTCAGATTGAATCTACAACCATAACATTGTACTCTATTTCAAAGGAAAGATCTGAACCAAGATTTTGAGATTGATTTTAATCAACCACTAGCGTACAAGGCACATTGTACATTGTGCCAGAGTTATAACTCGCTCTTAGGGAAGAAAGGGCTATTGTCGGTTTATCCAGGTAAGCTAAGCACGAAATAGACGACGCAGTTCTCAGAATATTCAGTGAATAATTTTAAATAAAAGAAAACCTCATATGAAGACAGACACATAATACATATTGTATTGTCAATGATACTAACTTTTCAATCTATTTTGATAATTTTCAAGAATCTACTGTATCTATTAATATTTCATACTGTACTACATCAATTATTATTGTATACACTTCTCATTAATTACCTTTATGGAATCCAATCAAAGTATTTTGTTAAATCGTTATCAAGATTCTTACTCCTTTCTATTAATCAGGTATTCAGGTTTATTAACACAACAGATGTGTAACACACCAAGTATGCTCTTAGTTAAATTGATGATTTCATATTATGGGAAATTAAAATAACTGGTAAGAGTAAGTTGTTCTGTAACCCCTGACTGGAAGCATGAAGACATTTCTTTTAATCTTTACTATATGGCAGTGATTAAAATGGTTGGCGTGGATATAAAATGGTCGGATGTTTAGAGTGGAAGAGATTTAGGTTCAACGGGTCAGAAACTTACCAACTTGAGTAGCATCAACGAGAGACTTAAACCCAAAAACTGATGGTTATGATTAAACATAGCAATTTTTATGTCACTTTGAAATCTTAGTTGCTTAGTTTCAGGAACTTTTATACCACGATATAAAATCAACGACTTAGTTTATTTATATCACTTTGGAGTGTTAGTTGTTGCTAAAGTTTGTTTAGATTTGCGCTAATCTCAAAGCAATGATAATGTTTAACTTCCTGTGATGGCAAGTTTACGAGAATTTTCAAATGTAAACAAACAAAATTGAAAGATGTTATGAATCAATATAAATGGTGATTGGCCATTAGTCATATCAACATTATACTTTAATATTGTAAATATTAATAAACTTTCTTTCTGTTATAATTGTATCAGACGATATATGTGATAGTTATGTATTTTATTTTGTAAACATTTTTTTTTAAAGCTCGAACCTCGTGTTAGGAGAGTGTTTCTCTGCTTTAAAGAAGAGTTACAAATAAATATTATTGTAACCATGATTTAGCATTGCAGCTAAAAGTTAACCAGTTTATCTGGTTTTTTAACGCAATTTAACATGTTATTCAAAATGTGTTTAGTTCTAAGAAAATGTTATTTATTTATTCCAATTTATCCCAAATTCAACAGAGATAAATTTATTTAAAAGGCAAGGAAAACCAAACGGTATAACATGTGTAACACGTATCACCGTCGTGAGGTGGTTTCCCGAATGATCGTAAACCAAACAGATAGAAAGAAAGAAAATTCTGATCTACAGTACAATATAGCAGAAATTGAAATAACCACTGGAAGCTGTATGGAATCCTTGTATTGTACACGTTAAAATATTACAACACACACCCTTGTATAAATGTCGATATATTAATACAAAGATAATTAGAACTGACCTTCCCATGACATCATCAGCAAGTTGATATAACGTGTTTGCAACCTCTCTATTATTCAGCGTGTTGAGTAGAAATGCGTTTAAATTTTTATTCTTTACAATGTAAATTATAAATAATTCAAAAACCAAGGATCCATTATTAAAATTTCTTTTTAATTTAATCCTGTCAGGATAAATTAACTCTGTCAAAATAACACGTTTCTGTCTAGAAGAAGACAATTTTTAGTATGATCTTGACTCTTTTAAGAAACATATTTTATTAATTTATTTATTAACCAACGAAAGCTAAACATTTATTGACAAATGAAACAAAATAAAATATGAAATTAAATACTGTACAGGGTAGGTCTACTTATCAAAAACAATAGTTACAATAAGATTTATTTGTTGGAGTTTTTTTTTATGATGGGTGGGGGGGGGGGGAGTAGGGAGAGGGGGTATCTATCTATTTAATTAAAAAAAAAAAAATTAAAACCCAATTTTATTGATTGTTATTTTTTACCTATTTTATACCACTTTAAATGTTTAAATTTATCTCACAATATTCCTGTACAGTATAGTAATAATTTAAATAAAAAATATATATATAATTTGTATATACTATATCATGATTAAGATCTTGTATTATTAGCGTGGTATTCTCAGTGGACTTAAGTCATTCATCAACAAGAATTAAGAAAATTCTTTTGAGCACCAGTTACCAGCTACTAAACCATGCAAATAATAACAAAATGCTTTCAAGTCTGCCAACAAGAAACATGTGGAATGGGTTAACGAGAACGTTTACTCCTGGGAGAATTGCCGGGTAATTTCTAGAATTCACCCTAAAACGTTACTAATAATTTATCCATGTTTAACAACAACAGACAAGCTTCAGGGTGAGAAAAAGGTGTGTGAGAAACTCTTGCGATAATGGATATTAACATTTGGTTTCTTAAGAAGCACGACGTTAGCGATGTTAGCGCAATTAGTTTAAACATCGGCCGTAATTAGGAATCAGCAAACGTTCCTTCAGGGGTGAGGCTGTTTTAATATAGAAGGATGTTAAAAGTATCATAAAAATATAAAAAGGTCTAAAAAAGCCTTGGGTGGTTTAGTACACGCATTTGATCCGGATTAAAGAGACTAAGCTATTATTTGTAAGAGGGCATTATAAGTTGTTGGCCCATGCAATCAATTGGGAGGTCTTTGATGTTCCGCCCAAACAGTAGGCAAGTGTTAATTCAATGGGACATCTTTCTTTTTATCTATTGATTAATAAATAAAAGGCCATGGTTTCTTAAGTGTTGATTCGTAACTGATACCAAGTTGATACTTGTTGACTATACTTTGTTTAAAACAGTCTGCTACTGTATCTTTTATTTTCAAGTTATTTTATTAAAATATGGAATAAAAAAAAATACACAAACTGGAAATGTTACTGGTTGGTAGTCTATGAGCTTGTTTATGGTTAGGTTTACCAGGAGTAAGTTGGTTCCTACCCACAAAACATTAGCAAAACCTTTGCCCACGAAACCAACTTTACCCTGGTAAATAAGCCTGAACCTGTGACTGTGAGTGTTACAGTACCTGGATAAACCAACATGTATAACATAACACAAAAAGTACCAACGACTTTTAAACATGCCTTCATTCAAGACACAGTGGAATGTGCCCTCATGTGGGTCAGACCCCACCCATACATAGGCCTACCACACCATGTAATACTGTAACCTAAAATGGTCAATAAAATTAATAATATTTATTTGATATATTTTATATTATACACAGGTCAGTGTTTTAAACATAAAATTCCTTGCACCATAAATACTACTATTACTGTAAAAGTACAGAATAACAAACTAAAAACACTGGTATGGTAGAATACATTATTTATTGAATATCAAATAGATTGTGGTGGATGCTTTAAATTTGGCTGCATATAGTCATGGCTTTGCATCAACTGTGCCTCTTGGCTTCTTACAGTACCTCCCCTTTGGTTCAAATTCCACAATTGGTCAAGATTGATGGAAAAGTTAATTCATTTTTCTATATTTGGAGTAAGCAAGCCATATTAGGATAAAAACATATTTTTAGTAGCTGAGTTGTTTACTACTGTACTACTCAAACCATAATACAGTATTAGTGCTTTTTGTAATAAAGTCTTGCCACAAGAGTTTTTAACAAAATGGGAACATTTTAAGAAGTTTGTGTCCAAAGATGAAACAACATATTGTAAACAGTTAACATATTAACTTTGTTAAAGATCACAAAATCAATCAAAAGCTAAACATCTATTTAATAATAAAGAGAATTTTGTTAGAAATTCTAATATAATAAGGTCAAAAGTTTTACTAACATTACCCAAAAGATGGAAAGTATACTGCACTCCCTCAGGCAACATTCTAAACGTGTTAAAAAATTAAGGCAACTGCTACAATATTCCATGTGTTAATGGATACCAATTAACAACTATTTTTACCTTTTAAATATAAAATGTTTCTCACAAAAAAAAAACCACAAATATAAAATCAGAAAAAAAACATTACTGTAGGTTAAGTAAAGTAAATTAATATCACAATTTGGTCATCAGCCTCTACTTTAAAATATTACAGGTAGAAATTACCATAACCACTTAAATTATTGCTGATAAATGATATTTAATCCTGAAAATAATGAAATTTGTGATCTTAACATTCACATGATGAAATTCAGAGAATTTCTAGGACATGAGTTAGCCATTTATGAGTTAAAAGCTTTAGAAATCCCTCATGAATATTTTCCTGTCCAAGTATGTCTGCCAATTCATTAAATGGAAATATATGAAATCTTTCTGTATCCTATACTGTAATTGAATATTTACAGTAGAACTCTACGATGTGTAAACACTGGTAAACCCTCTTATTTCCTAAACTCTAATCTAATTGACTCATGACTACAAAACGCTTGATAATATCTTTTAATCTGCCACTTCTTATTTACAGTAAACTGTTTATCACCAGGCCTATATACTGTAACATAGTATTTTCATGTTCATTTTTATGCACTAACCATAATGATAGGGTGGGTTTCAATTTTGGAAACCTTTTCCTTTTCCCATATTTTTGTATCTATCTGTTGTGGCCTTCAAATTTTTTAACTAAATGGGAGAAAATCCTATTTTAGTGTGATTTTCTGTTTTGTATTGTTTGTTGTATATATAGAATTTTTATTCTGAAATAAAATTATCAATATTTAAAGTATTCCGGTTGAAATGTATAAATAGATAGTAATCTATATATATATATATATTTTCAAAATCAAATCACAAGATACTCTACAAAGTCTACAATGGTGATGTTGGTTTGTATAAAATCCTGATATCAAACATGATTTGAACCCAGGACTCATGGTTTGGTAGCCAAGCATCTTAACCATTAAGCAACTCCATGTCTACATGCACAATAACAGTAACTCTAGCATGTGACATTATTCCAGAAATAAAGAATAACCACCAGGCAACTTTCTCCTGTTGCAGATGCTCTATGTATGTGTCTGAACATTGCCTTGCTTTAGACGTACTGTACAAAAAAACACTTTCTTACCTGAACTGGTTTATCTGATCGAGGAGTAATAACAGTTGGTGGATGGAGATCATCATTATATTCCAACTTAGCCCTAGCTGCCACTTGAGATTGTACCAGTTTCATCACACTCTGGCCCTGCTTGCCATCGACCATAATAATAGGCTGATCAAGTAGCTTCTTCGCGGCCGCATCTTTCTCCAACTGAAAAACACAAACGTAATCCCAGATTAATATACAAAACACTCTCTTAAAATCATGTTAATTCTCTTAGAACTCACCTCTTTGTTGACATCTTGGTAATGCTCAAACAAATCAGTAACACATTAAAAGTTATTAAACATAATGAAAAGAATTTGCATAATATAATGGGCATCCAAGTAGATTTTGAACAATGATCTTTCTAATAAGATTATTGACATAAATGTGTAATAATACCGACAATCATAAATGAATGCATTCAACTCTACCTAGATTTGCCCTAATCAGCATGCAATTTGTAAACATGAACAATATTACTATAATACACAGTAATTTCAAATAATTGTTTATACATACTGTATAAAGTGCACTGTACTATTTCATAACAGGTAATAACTAATATACTATCAAAAATAAATATAATGTAAATACTTTTGATGAAAAAGTATATCATGTACAGTATATTAACCTCCTACAGTACAAATGCTCTGTATACACTATCACATGTGACATGCCCATATACAGTATGGACATGATGATGTCATATCACTACCATATTTGGGCATATCCTACCATATATGGCCACATTTTTGTCAAACTAGTGCAATAGTGTAGACAGAGCTTTAGTTTATTTGTGATAGTCCGGGGCAGGTACAGTAGGTCATCATACTGCACATACTGATTATTAATACAATCTTTTTTTCTTTATTTTTTTTTTACAAAACAACACATTGTTTATTTACTTTTAAGATCAGGCAACTCTTCCAATATCATACACCATTGTCTAAAAATTCTAGTATTCTGAATATGTTTTTAATGGTAAAATGTAATTTAGGACTTTTTGAACATCAAGAAAAGTCTGGTTTTGAGAGTTTCTCAAATAGATAGAGAATTGGGTTTTAAGAAGAGTCAACTGTATAATGTTCTAGTTTTATTCTTCAGAAAAAAAAGCATCAAAAGGATTAAATATAGGCCAAGATTAACAAGGATTAAATATAGGCCAAGATTAACAAGGATTAAGAATATTAACTACATGAAAGGATAAAGTATTAAAGGTAAAGTCTTCGCTGAGCAAATGCTTAAAGGTCTATGGCAAACAGTTTGACCTAATAACCAGTGCCAGTGGCTATATTAAATTGTTCATGAAATTCCAGATGCTGGAGAAATTAAAACTTGTAAACAGTGTTTTATTTGTTCCAGCTAAAATTAATTTCTTCAAGTTATTTACATTTACCACCAGGGCACTAGCCAATGATGGATCTAGGAGTTCTTGGACATGTCGTCCAGAACGTTAATTTCATTTCACTTTGGAGGTGTGTAAAGTAATGTAAACATCTTGGACTTGCCCTTATAACTTGGCCTGCCCATTTGCCAGCATCCTCTCTTTTGTTTACAGTATAATGTTAGTATAGTAGAACTACCGTACAGTACTATATATCAAATGCTAATGTATCATGGTAGGTATGGTTCAAGTTAAAGCAAGTTGTCGTATCAACATACTGTATTGTTTTAAATAATTCTGAAAGTAACATATATTTACAACATAAAATTATATCATGTTTATTTATTCTTGTCTATACTGAATACTGAAAAAAAAAATGAATTTCTAAAATCGTTCAGTATAAGTACAACTTGTTTGTAGTGGTATACGTTTGGTACACAGCCTGAGATTAAACAAGGCTTGTATTATTCCATGGGAATCCTTTTTAAACCAAAAAGATAAAAGCATAACAGAATTGAAATATCATAGAATACAGAGATATATGCAAAGAATACAATCAACCATGTGAGACCAAGCCATTACCTTTATTGTCGAGTTTCACTGAATGAGTGTCAAGATCTGTTGCGGTAATTTTGTTTGATGTTGCCGTCGGCTCGTTAGACGGCTGAGATTTACATCAAACTCCACGTCACAAACAAGCAAGGAATTCTACTCTGCTTGCTGCGCTAACTCATGTAGAACCCCACTCTGTGAAATAGTTTTGTAATTTGCCATGGATAAAAGTTCTGCGGCGAAAGCCTTTTAGAATTAAGCGATCAAATAGTCAGCTGAACACAGTCTACTCAACTGTATTGTGTGTTTAGTTCAATATAATACTATGAGTATAATAGGCTCTTATTTTCCCTTGTCAATAACAATCTTTTATATCAAAGCCCTTGTAATTTTTCTTGAAATCGGCAGATCAAACGGTATTTACTAACATGACTTAAATGAAAATCATCAATAGATACAAGATGATTTCGAGAGATAAAACGTCGCTAAGATCAAGTTTCACATTTTCTTATGATACTCTAAAGACAGAATTCTTTTTGTATGGTACACTAGTCTTCTGGGACACCTATCCATGATACTAAACTAGTACGACAACAAGACTTAACAGAAAAATTAGACTATTAATTTGGCTCTCAATCGATCGTTTCCTATTCAAATTACGGAAGCGGACGACCTTGTACCTATTGTATATAAAAAAGAAATTTTACAAACTTGTTTATATTCATAATTTTACTACTGTTCCTACTTATCTACTACAAAATTCTCACCAATTTGCATGGCTATAAACACCACATTTAAATTTATTTTAAAACCCCATGTTGGCCATATAATATGACCTAAACTTTACATGAACAAAACATAAGCAGTGGTAAGTGTTTATTTTTTACCCACTTGTACAACTGTACAGGTATGTGTCATTAAAATGATATTTGAACATCATATGACTACAGGAAGTAAGAGGAGACTATCTGGTTGATCGCAATTTGATCATGCTCTTTCTACAGCTGAATTTTCACGGGAACAGCTGGCAAAAACAACTTTTGCGGCCATTATTCATATTATCCCTTGCTAGGATGATTTCTAAAGGTTGTAAGTTCGTGAAATAATGTTCTGCCGATAATTAAATGAGCGTTAATCCATCTTAACTCTGTGTTAAGATGACGGGTAGAGACTTAATAACAACGCATAAATATGTTGAGACTTGGTTATTTCCTAAAGTCAGTCTATTACAGACGTTCATGATTCGCCATTAATAACCTTAAATGGGGGTCGGCTCCCTCTCATTATACTCGTTTCCGTCGCGATCTTGACAAGTGTGATTTTTATTGATAAGCCAGAGTCTGTATAATACATTTTATTTATTGTTTCCTTTCTGTAGTAAAGTGTCTTTTTTGTTGACTTTTGTTATAAATTTCTTAATTTTACTTTGTAGGTTGGTTTTGTGCAAGTTGCTTATCTTGTTAAATTTCTTAATGAAATTGTTTCTTATTTTGTTTTTTTTTGTATGATTTGTATCTGAATGTTCTATCCAAAATAAAAGAAAATGAATGATTGAATAACATAGCTCTTATACTGTATCTTAGTATTTGTAAGTTCATTTTTGTCACAAATCTTTAAATTGTTATCGTCCATTCTTTGTTTAAGCAGACTTACCAATTCACTTTTGTCACAAATGTTATTAAATTGTTGTCACACATTTTGTCACCCATTCATTTTTGTCACCCATTCATTTTTGTCACCAATTTATTATTGTCACCTATTTATTTTTGTCACCCATTCATTTTTGTTACGATTCTTTGCTTTTACAGTAGATTCCTATACCGTATGGTCAGCATTGAGAATATTATTATTCAAATTATGCAATACTAACAGTCATTTTGCATAGGTAATTAATAAATGTATGACCTGTATTTACTACATCTAAATCGCCATTTAGCCTGTTATGTTGATTATGCTGTTTTGGAAAACAGCTGCAATTTCAAATCAAGGTGTTTGATGAATAATACTCTACACCGTTCTCATTGTTGCAAGTGAAAACATTTTGTGTAATTTTTCTCATATTAACACAAAGGTTTTTATAACTGATATTTGTAGTTATTATAGTTTCTAAGCTTTCTAAATAATAATTTATAATGGTAATAATAATAATAATAAATTAATACTTTACTGACAAACACTCTTGGATCAGTGGTAACAAACTTAAGAGTGGTACAGTCAACTTAAACTACATACAAAAAAAAAATATAAAAACAAACTAAATTTGGGTTTTTCAATTTGCTACATTTTTTACAACTACAGTAGCAAGATAAGAAGTTAAATAATTCAATTATTACTATACATTTTTTTTATCTACTTTCCAAAACGGCCTAGTTCCTTTCCTTATCATTAAAAAAAATGGTATAATTTACAAAACTATAGGTTCAATTAAGCAACAACGTCTGTGAAGTGTTCCACTTATTCTGTTTTGTTAATCAGAGTTAGTCGGGCTTATAAACTGATGAAATTACCATCAATGATACAAGTCTTCCGTAAAATTGAAAACTCTGAAATCAGTCTGAACCGTAACCATATAAACTAGTTAATATAATTTAATAGTTTTGAAAAGTCAAAAGCAATGTTAATTTAACTTTTTACATTTGATGTTTTTATGGCTAAAAAAGAAATAAAATAAAATGAAAAACTTCACAGAAGAACTAAAGTCTGTAAATTGTGAGATTTCATTTTGACATTTCACATTATAACACCACGTTCAGCAGTAGGGGTGTTTGACCGAACAAACAGTGGGTGAGAAGTAATTAAAAAAAATTGAACTGATCTGACCTTCTACATGACTATTGTTGACATTAATATTGATTTTTTTTTACTGCAGATAAGAACAATTAGGCCTACAGTATAACCTAATGTTAACAAATGGTACACTGTTTTTAGGGTCTATTTCTGCTGCATAGCGCAGAACAAACCATTTATTTCCAACTAGATTTAAAATATAATTTGTATATCGACTGCATTTTTGATCAATTTATGCTCCCGTTTAAATCAGTGGGTGGTCATCGGCAGAAATTTACCTGAATCAGTTATTGAAAATTTGTCCTGTTTCTTCATGCCAAGAAATTTGGGTTAATTTATTCACATGGTAAATAACCAGTTATTTTTTTTACAGAAGCAGAAACAGTGAGTTTTGTTTTTTCAGTTTAAATATTTGTCTTTATAAGGGTCCTATTTAAGTGTAGGTCATAAAAAACCTTGTCCAATTTAATTATACCATAAAAAGTCAACTGCCCAAACAAATTATAGTTCAAAACCATGAAAAACCAGCCCTAAGGCGAGGCAAAGAACAGTGGTGTGTGAGGAAGAGGCAAGCCTTGGCTGTGAATGCAAGGTGGCTGATACAGATAGGAAACATGGCTAGGCCAACGAGGAAGTTAATGACTAGTTTTATACATAGATAGGATTACTATAACTGTCGGTAACATCAAAGCAACGATCACTAATCAATAAGCCAACAAAGGCGGTAGGAGATGTTTATAACCGTACTTGTCTATGCCAACAGATAATCTGCCGACTGTCTCATTCAGTTCTGCGCAATCGTGATATTGTTATGAGATATTAATTTCAATTTGATGTTTATTACCAAGTAATTGGATTCCCAAAAAGAACCCGACTACCCACTCATTTAAGGTTTGAGGATTTAACGATTTAACTGGAAATTAAATGGTGTTGACAATTTTTGTTTTTGTAAATCAGTATGAAAATCTAACAAAAAATATAATATTTATTTGTTCAAACGTGCCTGTTTACTTTTCATGAAATTCAGTAAAAATTTACTTTTGCAGGTAGACAGATAACAGGTACAGGAAAAACGCATGCTACTATAATCATAACATACATTTTCATTTAAAGTTTATATATCATGAGAAAACTAATATAATATCAATTTAAAAAAAACTAGTGTAGAGAAAACTAGTGTTGTTTTGTATGTCATTTCTACATCTTGTGCGGAAAGTGCTCAAACTGTGTTTTAATGTCTATTTCTCCCGAGGCTTTATTTATATTTATTTTTAACATACATTACAATGTGATGGCCATCAGCTGGGAAAACAAAATAAAACCAACAAATGTAAAACAATATTAATGCCATCATCTACCTATAAAAATTTAATATTTATTCATTTTTTTGTTCTTTTTCTTTTTATTTTAATTTAATTTTATTTCTTATAGTTTATTTCTATTTAATATTTGTTTAACATTGGTTTCTCTTTTTTTTTCCCTCAATTATTAAATTTAAAAAAAAATCTTAACAATAAGGTTACTGTACTAATTTAATATTAATGCCATCATAGCTATTAAGATTGAATTTAAATTAATTAATTTTTTTTTGTAGTAATTTTCATTTAGTTCTATTTATTATAGTTTGTCTATAATATATTCAACATTTGTTTAACATTTTTTTCCTTTTTTTCTCTCAATTTTTAAATTAAAAAAAATCTTAACAATAAGGTTACTGTACTAATATAGTTTGTTTAGAACTAGAATTTTTTTAACATTATAGATTCTTCTTTCTTCTCTCAATTAAATTTAAAAAAATCTTAACAATAAGGTAACTGTACTAATTTTAAATTAAATATTAATGTCATCATAGCTATAAAGCTTTAATGTCTATAAACTTTTTTTGAAATTTTTCTTTATATTTCAATTTTATTTTATTTATATTCAAAGTTTGTTTTTAACATTAGTTTCTCTTTTTTTCCCTCTTAATTAAAATAAAAACAAGGTTACTGTACTAATTTTAAATTAAATATTTATGCCATCATAGCTATAAAGATAGAATTTCTATTCATTTTTAAAATTTTTCTTTTAATTTTAATCCTTATATTATAGTTTTTTTTACAGTAGTTTTTTCTATCCATTAAATAAAAAAAAATCTTAACAATAAGGTTACTGTACTACAAATTTGAAATTAAATATTAAATAATTTCCAATTCATAACATATTTTCAAAGTAAGGTAAGTAATAACGATAATTAAAAAGGTTAAATTAGGTACATTCACTGTAGGCACGAATTAATCAAATGCACTTAAAATAAAAGAAAACCAATTAATGTTGTTACACTTATATCACTATTGCAAATGCACTTTATGATACTCCTCCTCTATGTATACGAATAACTTCTACGTATACAAGTACGTTATGCTCACATACAGATCATGTGATCAATTATTCTTCATAGCATTATTTTTAATAACAGACAATAAACCGTCTCATCTCTGCCGCCATATTCATACAAACTGTAGGCAGCGACTCTTCCTTTTATCAACAATAATACACTTGATTTTATAGCACACCATAAAATATTTGTTTAATTAATCTGTAACTGCAATAAAATATAATTATGCATCAATTTAATCATAAGTTTTTATTAGCAATGCACTGTGAAAGTACTGTAATATGATTCATTTAAATAACACAAAACAATATTGGCTTTGCAGGTATTCTATTTTGTGCCTAAACTTACATGGATGAACCAATAATAGCGGTGCTCTACAGGGAGAGGGCTAAAATATGAAAAGTTTCTCCGATCATCCTTCTACTATAATGGTCTAATTTGCTTACCAGGCATGCCGCAACTTACCACCATCACTGTTAAACTGTTATAAACTGTCATTTCATCCAACGCCTTTACATCGCAAAGGTTTTGCAAACTAGAGCATTATAGTATTATTATCAATAGGTACTCTAGCTCAAAACCATCTAACTTTAAAGATAGCCAAGTGGTTTATAAAAACTACAGTAAGATGGTGTTGAGATGATACTGTACACTAGCTCTTTTGGAGAGTCAATGTTGATTTTAAATCTGGCCACAAAACGGACTAAAATCATTAACTAACTTTGATTTTTACAGTAATTTTTAGAAAGTTTAAATTAGGTCTATAACCTTTAAATAAGATAAAATTATTATTTTTGGTCATTCCAAATTCACTGGAAAAAGCAAATCATTTCAGTAGTATCACTAAATAAATCCCAGGGGCTTCAGCAGCAGATTTCTAGATTTTAGAACTAAGCTCGATGAAATTGCACTCGCTTTTGAAGTTGTCCGCACAACGATATTAGGAAGCATCAAAACAATAATCAAGCGTTTTTAAAGTTAAAGTAAAGACGACTGTTTTGAAGAGGAAATGTTTGGTGTGCGATCAAGCGTAATATTTGTGGTTTATACCGAGACACCCATCTGTATTGCCTGGTTATTAACATAGAAATGGCGACTGCACATCTAGAAAATGTTCAATGTTGAGACTTAAATGTTTAATTAATTTTTTTTGTGTACAATTTGTTAACACTTATGTATGAAAAACGGTTTTACTGTCCACAGAAAAGAAAAATCGTCAACATTTCAATTTTATCCAATCAAAACTCCAGAACCCTAGAAACCATGGAACAAATGAAAATTAGAAAGAAGAAAAACATAATTTAAGTTAAGTATTTTTACTAAAGTACTTAATAAAAATATCACGAATGACAGAATGTATATTTGTCAACTTTAAATTTCTAATTTAATTTCTTGATGCAAATGATTTATTTCTCTATCAAAATACAATGAATAAACTATCCTGTATAGCTTTAAATATTACCAAATAATTCACATATGATTGACGGTTTAAGAGATTGAAGATTCCATCAGAAAACTTATGCATTAAAATTACGGAAAAACCGAAAACGTAGCTTAGTAAAATAATGAGATAGCCAGGACTACAATGGATATGAATTCTAATGATTAAGGACAGTATATATATTGTATATTAAAAGAGGCTAGGCCTAAAGCTATTAAAAGAATACCAAAGACATCATTTACTAGGTCAGTGAACTGAGCACAAAGAAACAGAATGAGTTCGCTATTAAGTTTGCTCTAGAAAAGAATGGCTAGCCGTTTTCGAATCAACACAGCAAGTGTCCAAATAGTAAACGAACACAGCAAGTGTCGGTAGATTTTCTGGCAGGCGCTGTATACAGGTGGTACATCTCCGTACCCCACTGCTAAATGCCAACACAAATCTTCTGGACAGCAGTGTGTTTTGTATTATTAATGGACAAATGTCTGCAGTCTACAATTTATAATACTTTACCCAACAAATTTTGTTATTATTCTTTTAAAGTTGAATGGTTTCCTTAAGTATGGCAAAAAGATAATTTTTATACTAAACTAAAGCTCCGTCTACACTATCAAACTAGTTTGACAAAAAAGTGTGATGTGGCCAAATATGGTAATGATATGCTTAAATATGGTAGTAATCATTGTGTCCATATACAGTATGTCCATATATACATTTTTTTTTTTCACATAAAGTTTGATAGTGTAGACAGACTCGAGCTTAAAAAGCTATGCTAAACTACTTTACTAAATTAATTTACACGATTTAAGGTGGCCAGCCTCATCTTTTGAGTTTTGAAGTGAGGGAATATCCACACCTAGATGACTCCATTCCCTTACTTTTGAGTTTTTAAGAAAGGAATGTCCCTTTATTCAGCCCCACCTTCTGGCCTCACACCCACACCCAATTATTATTATATTGGCATCTTTGCAACAATAGAATCACACTAAACTACAAAGGCACCAGGAAGCTATATTGTCAAAAAGTATGTTTCATCATTTTTAAAAAGATAGTTAAAATTTCAATTTTATAGAATTTAAACAAATAATTTATAATTAGTATGTATTTAATTGTTATTTGAAAATATTGTACTATACTTTACTAGTCAAACTATGAAATGTTTTTTTAAATATTATAAATATAGTATATATCAGCTACTGATTTTACGGAATTTTTTCGAGAGCTTTTCCAACTTTCGTAATTTCTTGAACTTTTTACAATTTTTAAACTACTTCAACAATTTTAGATGGCGTGTTTCCAAAATGTATTATAAATATGATTTAAAAAAAACCAAAAATAAAACTAATTATTAATAAATAAAAAATTAAACTTACAAATGATATAAATCATAATGTAGTTCATACTGTACAGTAGGAAAAGTAATACAATCAAACTATAAAATGTTTTTAAAAATAATATCATTAATATGTTTAAAATTTTTTATATTTTTTTAATACAATATATACCAAGTACTAATAAATAAAAAAATAAACATTAAATTAAATGATCTAAATCATACAATAGTTCATATCAGTTAGGAAAAGTAATATAATCAAACTATATTAGTTGGCAATTTCATGTTAACAACAGGTTAACGATACATATCACAAACAATAAAATTGTTTTGTATTCAACTGCATTGAACTTTATAACAATACATCATTTTATTAATGACAATAAAAACGCGGTCTCCTTCAGATCGTAAGTATATTGACTCGCAATTAATTATAAATAATGTTCCAAGAGTAGAGTACATGCGCTTTACTATAACAATATTAATATTAGTATATGTATAACAAAGATATACGAAACTTAAACAATGATTGATAATATAAAAAGAAAGTAATTTGATGGTAATGTTCACTTACTTTCTTGCTAGCGTCCAGGTTTTCGGTGATAATGAAGATTATCGCCACAGCTCCCATTTTAATTGCTCGTTTTGCCTGGAGATAAAAATAAAAGAATATGTTATTAAAACAACCAATAGGTGATGGAATTATAATCAGGAATAATTGTATTATAAATGTAAATTACATTAACCCTATGGTGTTTGTAATCTAGTACTGAGTGGTGGTTAGACAAAATATCCATTCCAAATAATGATATATTCCGCAAACCACGCCCTCAAGTAGGAGCTTCCTATTCATAAGGTATAGCACCAATGTAATCATTCCATGTGCACAAAATAAAATAAATATCAAAACTAATAACAAAATAGCAATCAGGTCTTCAGGAGAACAATATTGTATGCAACTCACACACAAAATGCTATAAAAATCAACATCAATATTAAATGTAATATTTTAATATTTAACTTCAAATGTGACCTATATTTTATATTGCATTTTACTATTATCCTTAAAATCTTTTAAAATTTAATAGTGAGATTTTCTAACTATTTTATGGCCTGCAGATTTAAAATATAGAATGCAATTATATACAGTAGACATTACTAATGTCCCATGAAAGTAAAAACAAGTTTCATATAAAAATGGAAAATATGAATTAAGAATATGTCTGAAATAGAATTAGACATAATTATTGTCATCAGAATTATTTCAAAAAATCAAACTTATCTACTCAACAGTCCCAAATTAGTTATATTATCTTCAATTCTGTTTACACTAGTTTGACAAAAAAAGTGACATGTGCACATTTTTTGACATAATTTTTGATAGTGTAGACATAGCTTTAGTATATAGTACTATATCGCGACATGCTTTCAGTTGCGCTTGAATACATTGGAAACATGTTGGCTCTCAGTCTCAGCCATACTACTGTAATTACTCGGTCAGTTGCTGTGTAAGCTGAGTTGTAGACCGCAATGAGATTGTAACACAATACACAACATAAAATAAACAATAAAATGTTCATTTACATTATGTACTACTTTTCTAGCAGCTTGCAATACTATCATAATCTACATTATTAAAGCCTAGTATATTCTCTTATTTTTTTCAAATTCAGGCCTAATCCTATTTTAATCTCATCCTAAATTACACAAATCAGAAATGGTGTTGGTAGTCTATGAGTGCCACTTATACATAAATAAAAAGATAAATGCCAATATTTTCCTCGAAGTGCGAGATATAAATTATATTTTTTGTTAGCCTTGGTCTGCTACAAATTTCAAGACATGACATGAGAATGTTTCATAGGGGTGTTTAATAAATGTGTGTATTCAAGTTGTAGTGCTCTTTACAAAGAGAATAAGCCAATGTTGATTTATCCAGGTATCCTAGCTATTGTAGACATCCTGCTGTAGGTTGAAAACGTGCTTGCTTTTTAAAAAGGTTTTTGAAATCTCAAGATATTTCATTAAGGTTGTTCTAATATAATAGGATTTGTTTAACCAAAACATAGCCTTAAAAGAGACACCTGAATGACTAATGTTCCTATTATTTTTGTGTTAACACAAGGAATATAATTTAAGTGTGTAGACCTTGTCTCCAGGTATCATAAACGAGTAAAAAGATGATATTACAAGTTGGACTTAAAAGCTTTCTTTCCCTGGAAACTTGTAAATCTTCAAGCCCGATATCGACTACTGGCGTTAATTTCTCCCCGTGTGAGCAGATCACAAGAAATAAGTTGAGTGTAATCGCAGTCGTTAACGAACTCTTTGAATTCCCAAATGATTTCTTACGATCTCCGCTAACAAACTATTTTTACAATTTTACATTCTGCACAACAACTGTTGGAGTACCTTCGGGGGAAATTATGAATTTATGTTTTAATTTTTGAAGCAGATTATGGAAATATTTGTGAAATTTCCTTGTTGTAACAAATTTACATATTGAAAAGATTCTGTGCTAAAATGACTTATGTACAGTATACACTAAACACAGAATCTGCATTTTCATTTTGTATTTTACAATTAAAGTTACTATACTTTATTTCTTTGTTTTGATTTTAAATTAATTCTTACCTTTAATGGATGGATTTGCTTTTCTTTATTTCATAAACTACTGTATATTAATTTTCAGTTTCACTATCTTTCCTTGCACTATCTTTCACATTCAAATACAATACAAAGGAAAGGAAATGGAACATTTAATTGTTCTAAATATGTCCAATACTGTGTATTACTATATCACACAGTGCTGTATGACACACTACTGTACATTGCAGTACTGTATGACACAGTGCAGTATGACACAGTGCAGTATGACACAGTGCAGTATGACACAGTGCAGTATGACACAGTGCAGTATGACACAGTGCAGTATGACACAGTACTATATGACACAGTGCAGTATGACACAGTGCAGTATGACACAGTGCAGTATGACACAGTGCAGTATGACACAGTGCAGTATGACACAGTGCAGTATGACACAGTGCAGTATGACACAGTGCAGTATGACACAGTGCAGTATGACACAGTACTCTATATATAACACAGTACTTTATCACACAGTACTCTGTAGTACTCTACAACATAGTACTCTACAACATAGTACTCTACAACATAGTACTCTACAACATAGTACTCTACAACATAGTACTCTACAACACAGTACTCTACAACACAGTACTCTACAACACAGTACTCTACAACACAGTACTCTACAACACAGTACTCTAAGACACAGTACTCTATGACACAGTAATATCACACAGTACTCAATAAGTATAACACAGTAAATTTATGACACAGTTCTACTATACGACACAGTACTATGTGATACAGTACTATGTTCTATCAAACTATGTATTTTATTTATAAATATTATTTAATTTTTTTATATAAAAAATACATGTAATTTAATGTACTGTAAATGTAAGATTTATTATAAAGTGGTTCAGTTTTCATTGTGTAATTGTTTTTCAATAGAAGCATCAGTATAATTTTAATTAAGCATCATATTTAGAAAGCCTTTAAGCATTAAGAAATGAAGTAGAACAAGAAAGGGTATAATGGCTGGTAGGTCAATAACCCATTAGATGACCATTGGGGAATATTACACTTTATAGCTTATAGATATATTCATCTCATATGCCATGGATCTTTAATAAGAAAAACAAAGACCAAGTCTTGTATACTGAAACAAGAGACAAAAATGACTTTTTAAAGTGGTATAGTAATTGGAAATATCAAACAAACATATAATAAAAGAGTTATTAAAATAATAATCAATACTGTAGACAGTTGGATAAAAGTGTTTTTTAAATTTTGAACATTTTAATTCAAAAGAATAAGGACATAAGTAAAAACACTTCATTTTACAACTTTTAAGTAATATTCTTTCCTCTACAGAATATTGCAAAAGTAGTACACTATTTAAAGTTGAATTAGTTAGTATTAAAACAATTATTTTAAATAAAATTTAATTTTCGACTGCTGACAACCAAATGTAATTAAGCTAAACATAAAAGAAATTCGAAAATAAAGTGTTGTTTTTACGATCGGTTAAAAAACAAACACCATACTGAGAGGTTATTTACAGTTTACTAATTAAAAGAATATATTTTTCAGTCAATGATAGATTTATGATTATTATTCTATAAACCAAAAATAGATGTTATTGTTTGTGCATGTTTGTTGTAAGATACAAGTAATACAAAACTATGTTTCTCGAATGAAAAATCACTTTGATTAGCAATATTGCTAAACAGAATTTCGAAATGAAATTTTTCCCTGGTACTGCAGACGGATATTTTTTATAATTTTTATAGATCTTTGTCATTTAATTGGAGGTCTACTAAAACATACAGTTGAAAAAAAATTGTATAGCTTTGAGATAGTAAATAGGAATAAAAACAACCGCAGCCCAATTGTCTTAAAAAACTGTCTTTTCCCTTAAAGCATTATGAATTGGTAATCAGTCGCACACGAATGACTCGCTTCTGGTCAAACTTGCGTGTTCTAGATAACTTTTAGATGGATCAAGGAAAGGTGTTAAAACTTGAGTCATACACAGGGCCATTGATCGTAGTAAGATATTTAATTATTTCAAATGTACAATTTCACTATGGAGTCTTACTATAGCACAGTTACTATTTCAATTCATTTTCTTTATACAGTACTTTTTGGAAATGTATCTCACTCGGGCTCTACTCTACTCTGTCCTACCATAGAGTGTTAATATCTCTATGGTAGGATCCTCTTCTCTAATGTAATTGTACTGGATACAATAACAATGTTTGCCAGTAATTCTCAGGTGAGACACAACAAACCCACAACCTACAATACCTCTAGACCACTGAGCTTATTGTGACGACTAGGGTTTTAAAATTCAGGAACTGTACTGTATTCAACATTTTACAATATAGGATGATTTTGAATACACACTGTACACTGTGCAGTAACATGGCACTCTGCAATATAATAAATACACACTTATCATGGGGTCGAGTTTGAAATCTACTTTTTCCTACAAAAAAACACAATTTGGAACAAATTAATATCAACAATAAACAGTAACAAAGAAATATACATCATAGTTACTCCATACAGGATCATTTAACATTCATTCTTGAACAAACAATTTAATAAATGCTGCATTATCTAAAAACAGAACTTGTATAAAATCTATTCATCAAAATAGCATGTTTACAATATGCGTTGGGCAGTGTTCCTTGAGAAAATTTCAATTTGCAACAATGTAGCGAAATCAGTGGATTTCAACACCTTTTAGCTACTCCGGTTACTAAGGCTTTCACAAAAACAACTCATGCTAACTGCTTAACAATAAGTACGATCTTATGCAGCCTTGTACAATATTGTTGTTTAGTATGGCAGAATGCATTCGATTTGGTGAGCTTCATGTGGTTTCTATAGAAGTGTATAGACGTGTGTATGATAAGCTGGCCTTGATCCTGGTAGGCAGCACTCTGAACACGATTGTGCACGTTGCAGACGACGGCACGACATGCTAGGAGCAGTGATGTTGAAAAAATGCCCACAAAACAATTATATTATTAATTTTTACATGTATATCAGAAAATTTCAAAAACAATTTGCTGATAAACCTTCAGGTTATAATAATATAACTATGTCCTTGAAGTTTTATTTTTTTTATTAAATTTAATCTGTGTGACTTACGAATGTATTTTGAAAATTAAGACATTATGACATGCTTTGATTTTGTTTAAAATTATAATTAATATTATTAACATATTGTTGAAAATAATCCAGCTTAAAGAATGCAGTTAACAGACACAGTATAGTGCGTACTTAAAATTTCTATAACATCATTAATAATGTTAATAATGATAATAACCTTGGAACATTTCAAGGTATTTATCACATCATATTTTGACAAATTATGACATTATAATGTACTGTACATTGGAAATTATGACAATACTAATGTATTTTGGAAATTATGACTTTAATGTTTTTTGAAAATTATGACATTAATAAAGTATTTTGAAAATTATGACATAATAATACATTTATGATTATCACATATCAACAAAGTTACACATCAAAGGGATTATAGTTCAAATACATTATAATCGGTCATTTTACATTGAAAAGCACTTGATAAAAGTGCAAAAGGTTCAAGAATGATGAAGCTATACACTATCAAACTTCATGTGACAAAAAATGGGATGTGCCTATATTTTTTATCTTTTTTTTATTTATTCGGTATATAAAAATATATTAC
The DNA here is from genome assembly GCF_964355755.1 of Antedon mediterranea. Taxonomy (NCBI): domain Eukaryota; kingdom Metazoa; phylum Echinodermata; class Crinoidea; order Comatulida; family Antedonidae; genus Antedon; species Antedon mediterranea. Next base: position 34,808,906 of record NC_092672.1, read on the forward strand.
AAAACGACAGTCAAGGACTGAAATGAATTGCATAACAAATGACTAAAAATTAGTTAAAATTGCTATAAAAATAGAAACATCTTATTAAAATTAGATATCGTACCATAAAATATCAGCTATATATGGACATGATGATGCCATACTACCGTATTTCGACACATCACACTAGTTTGATAGTGTAAACAGAGCTTTTAGATTTTGAAATTAATGTACCAACACGCATGGTAATATGTGAGCTGAAAGGATTGTGAATACGTCATTAACGTTGTAAAAGCAACAAAGGTTTAAGTCCTGGTAGTGCAAGTTAGCTAGTTTGATAGTGTAGACAGAGCTTAAAGACCCCTTCCCTGCAATTTTGGACGTTTTTTGGAAAATAATACATATATATCACTTTAAAAACATTAAACCATGTCATTCCTTGTCTTAAATGTACGTTTTATGGTAAATTATGATAAAAAGTGAGAAACAATGCACTACCTAAGTAGCTCGCGGCGATCGACCTCTCGTGGACGGTCTTAGGCCTAGCCTAGCTAGGCTTAGTTTTGTAGGCCTAGCTGGTAAACATCGGTAACGTACGAACATCGTACGCGAGCTATATACCTAGCCTGACGTTGTATAGTTGCTGCATTAATTGTCTTTCTATATTTGCCAGACTCCGTTGATACAAATTGGGGAAAACCCGGTATTTTCGCTGAAAAGTTAGGAGTCTTCCATTTGTTTTGGCCTCACGATCGATCGAAAAGTGGGCGAATTACAGGTGAAAAACAAAAATATCAATCCGCGCGCAATGCATTTTGGGATTTATAGCGGGCCGCTATAATTATTAGAATCGACTTATTTTTCACATTTTTAACCGTTTAAAGACGAAAAAAGATATCGCAATAGGACCATATAGTATTATTTTTACATTAAATATAGTTTGTGACCTTAAATTAGATCTAAAAAACGTAGGGAATGGGGCTTTAATAGAGGGAATACTAACCTTCACATAGAGTGAGATGGCAACACATGGCATATGCTCTGGAGACTCTAACTTCATGACCACTACGGTATTCTTAAGGTCATCCATGTCATCAACGTTACAGAAACTGGCTGGGTGAAGCTGAACAAAGAAAAGAAATTAATTTGTGAATCTAGAGACAATCAAAATATTAAAATATCAATAAAAATGTTTAAAATATACATTAGTCAAACCCCATTTAAAGGGACACCTTAATAATGATGTCCTCAAAATAGAGATTGGCTATAGTGTTACATCATATTAGCCCATTTCTTTCATGGTATAGTGTCTAGGGGTGTCCACAAAATACTGTAGGATTTGGCTCTATTGTTATTATTTCCCATAATTTGTTTCACAGTAAAGTGTTCCCTTAATAGGGGTGTCCTCAGAATAGGAGTTGGCTATAGTGTTACATCATATTAGCCCATTTCTTTCATGGTATAATGTTGCCTTACTAGGGGTGTCCACAAAATACTGTAGGATTTGGCTCTATTGTTAAAACATATTTCCCATAATTTGTTTCACAGTAAAGTGTTCCCTTAATAGGGGTGTCCTCAGAATAGGAGTTGGCTATAGTGTTACATCACGTTTATAGAGCCATGAATAATATTATTTTGGGGAGTATATTGGTTATTATTAGACATATGATGGACATTAATAACAATAGACAATCAATAATAATTTAAAATTAAATAAGGAAATATTAAACAAATAAATAATTTAATAATAAATTTGTTTCAATTATGCCATAGTTTTCGCTTAATAGGGGTATCTAAAAAGAAAAAAGTTTCACCTGTTTAATATTCATAGTAATTCATTAACCACATATTATTATTAAATTATTTATTTGTTTAATATTTCCTAATTTAATTTTAAATCATTATTGATTGTCTATTGTTATTAATGTCCATCATATGTCTAATAATAACCAATATACTCCCCAAAATAATATTATTCATGGCTCTATATAATTATATTATATTGGTATGAGCCTTTTAAGTACATGCTAAATTAAATTAATTGTAACTAAACACCATTGCTATACCATTATTCCACTGTTAATAATGGATAAATAGATTATGAAATGACTGAAGAGCATACTGTAGTTTAATAAGCATGAACACACTGAAAGTTAGGGATTACAAGTTCAGAGAGTTGGGGTTACAACTCCCTGAATATAATGTAGGACTACTATATGAAGGGGACATACAGAGAGTTGGGGTTACAACTCCCTGAATATAATGTAGGACTACTATATGAAGGGGACATACAGAGAGTTGGGGTTACAACTCCCTGAATATAATGTAGGACTACTATATGAAGGGGACATACAGAGAGTTGGGGTTACAACTCTCTGAATATAATGTAGGACTACTATATGAAGGGGACATACAGAGAGTTGGGGTTACAACTCCCTGAATATAATGTAGGACTACTATATGAAGGGGACATACAGAGAGTTGGGGTTACAACTCCCTGAATATAATGTAGGACTACTATATAAAGGGGACTTACAGAGAGTTGGGGTTACAACTCCCTGAATATAATGTAGGACTATTATAAAGGGGACTTACAGAGAGTTGGGGTTACAACTCCCTGAATATAATGTAGGACTACTATATGAAGGGGACATACAGAGAGTTGGGGTTACAACTCCCTGAATATAATGTAGGACTACTATATGAAGGGGACATACAGAGAGTTGGGGTTACAACTCCCTGAATATAATGTAGGACTACTATATGAAGGGGACATACAGAGAGTTAGGGTTACAACTCCCTGAATATAATGTAGGACTACTATATGAAGGGGACATACAGAGAGTTGGGGTTACAACTCCCTGAATATAATGTAGGACTACTATATGAAGGGGACATACAGAGAGTTGGGGTTACAACTCTCTGAATATAATGTAGGACTACTATATGAAGGGGACATACAGAGAGTTGGGGTTACAACTCCCTGAATATAATGTAGGACTACTATATGAAGGGGACATACAGAGAGTTGGGGTTACAACTCCCTGAATATAATGTAGGACTACTATATGAAGGGGACATACAGAGAGTTGGGGTTACAACTCCCTGAATATAATGTAGGACTACTATATAAAGGGGACTTACAGAGAGTTGGGGTTACAACTCCCTGAATATAATGTAGGACTATTATAAAGGGGACTTACAGAGAGTTGGGGTTACAACTCCCTGAATATAATGTAGGACTACTATATGAAGGGGACATACAGAGAGTTGGGGTTACAACTCCCTGAATATAATGTAGGACTACTATATGAAGGGGACATACAGAGAGTTGGGGGTTACAACTCCCTGAATATAATGTAGGACTACTATATGAAGGGGACATACAGAGAGTTGGGGTTACAACTCTCTGAATATAATGTAGGACTACTATATGAAGGGGACATACAGAGAGTTGGGGTTACAAATCCCTGAATATAATGTAGGACTACTATATGAAGGGGACATACAGAGAGTTGGGGTTACAACTCCCTGAATATAATGTAGGACTACTATATGAAGGGGACATACAGAGAGTTGGGGTTACAACTCCCTGAATATAATGTAGGACTACTATATAAAGGGGACTTACAGAGAGTTGGGGTTACAACTCCCTGAATATAATGTAGGACTACTATATGAAGAGGACATACAGAGAGTTGGGGTTACAACTCCCTGAATATAATGTAGGACTACTATATGAAGGGGACATACAGAGAGTTGGGGTTACAACTCCCTGAATATACGACTATGAAGGGGTGAGGTTCTTCTATCCATAGCATCAACTTTAAATAATACAACCTCTTTACAAAGGATAAAACTTGTTTCACCACAAAGTCATTCAATTGGCTCATGAAAGGATCCGATTTTCAATATCAGAGATGTACGGTTTTCTAACTGGTACACTCTGCCACTATATGTATCGTTTGTAGAAAAGACGGGAAGAAAATTATTATTGCTTTTCCTCGGTGGTGTAAATAAAATTAATGAACACTATCAACATACAGCACCAAATTACAAGGCTTTAGCTTTGGGGATTTTATTTGCACTTATGGAATAAATTATTACATGCGTTAAAAATTGTAGCCCTTAATTGATGTCCCTTGTGACACGATACTAACTGTAGGCTTATCATTTAAAATTATTATAAAAAGTATTTTATTTAGAGTACAAACAATGAACTGGCTTCCTGAATGGATTATTTCTTCTTTAAATTGATATTTGTATGTAACCTAAGGTAATACAGACAGTAGAACCTTTGAAGGTGACACATTCGGCATCCACCAAGTGTCCCATTAACAGAGTGTCTTCTGAATAGAGGTTGGCCGTAGTGTTAAAACAATGGCCCCTTGTTTAATTCATAAGAAAGTGTCCCCTTAACAGAGTGTCTTCTGAATAGAGGTTGGCCGTAGTGTTAAAACAATGGCCACTTGTTTAATTCATAAGAAAGTGTCCCCTAACAGAGTGTCTTCTGAATAGAGG